>NW_016160712.1:41979-57735 GCF_001687245.7 Rhagoletis zephyria | reverse complement strand
GGGGGGGGGGGGGGGGGGGGTGCCATAAAAAATCGTTAGAATTGAAAAGTGGAAAAATAAATAATCGAATATTATTATTGGAAGAGAAACAAAGCCTTCCGATCGAAAAATATTGATTTCCATGAACATTTTTTCCCCATATCAACTAAATGGAATACTTTGAATGCTTTGCGCGAACTCTACTCTGAGCCAAAAGTACAATGGTTTTTTCAAGCAAGTTATTGTTTTCTTTTTTCATGGTAAGTATACCGATGGTAAGAAATGTTATTTGCTTACTTTCAGAAGAACCGCATCTTCCCGTCAGAGGCAACGTTCTAAAGTGATAATAAAAATTTTTGTTTTGTATCTCCGAATTATGAGAAAGCATCAACCAAGGCATTGTAAATATTACCAAAAATCACGTTGATTAGTTTTCAAGCTTAAATTTGATAATATTAGCAAATTTTTGGTTGATTTTTTTTTTAGTATAAGTATTTTTGATTTAGAAAAAAAAACAGGGGTATATTTTTTCGATACAGAACAATTCAAAGGTGTTTGAGCATTAAAATTCCGAATTCACTTTTTTCACAAGCATTTTTGGACCACCTTAGTGTACATTTATTTAGAATTTTTTTATGAAGGCTCACATGTTTCTCTTTTGGAGAAATTGTTAACTGATAATATGTATGTATGTTTATGTGTGTATGTATGTATGTACGTATGTTTGCCGGACGCCTTCGAATCTAAAGTAGTTTTGCAAGACATAAAAAAAATTGTTTCCTCTTTTTTTTCCATGTCCTAACTCGTTAAATTTAAACGAGAGCTCATACTTTATAAAGACAAACCAAAGTTAATTAAATATGCTGAAATGAATTTGTGTTTTCACCATTCTCTGCTTACAATGCAGCTCTTGAAAGAATGCAACATTTACTCACTTATTTAATTAAATTATTCACATGCCTAAAAGCATGTTATAATTAATAAATGTGTGTAATTAACTGTAAAAGTTTAATGACAGTGTAAGAAGTGAAGCAATACATTGTAGCATGTCGTTAAGCTATAAGCACAAATATGAGCAATTATTTCGGCTCTAAAAGCCAATTAATATTTAAATATGCATTATGTATCACACAAAATGATGCTGCATATTGAACAACAAGAAAATTCCAAAATTTTTATGAAGTATCTTTTTTCTTCTTTATTAGTGCTGTAACCGCCTAAGCGATTTTGGCCGAGGCCACACAGCACGCCGCTCTGGCGAATGAATTGGCTGTCTGTTTTGATTGCAGCTTTTCGACTTTGAGCTCTCCTTGCATTGTTGGACCAGTGATGCCAGATGCTTTTTTTTCGAAAATCCTTACCATTACCTAAAAAATCTTGACTTTTCTCTACGCTCAAAACAAATTCCCTACAGTACTTTTGTTTCAGCAGTGTGAACAAATTTTCAAAATTAAAGCACATTTACAAGAGTTGGTTTTATAAGCAATTCAACAAGATTTTCATGAAAACTGGCTTATAACTTATTAAGGCAGAGTAAAAAAAAAATTAAATTAATTACATGTATTGTATTATTATTGCAATATAACCTGCAAGTTTGTTTTTATTTAAATTATTTAATAATTTTTTTTTTCGTATCTATATACATACATATATATACTCGAAGGGATTTTTTTGTTCAGGATAAAAGGTCTGCACCGTTCGCTCGATTTTCAAAAATGGGGCGTCAAATTAAAGCGCTTGGCCTGTAGATGAACAAACTGATTTTGTGTTTTCGAACAAAGTTGCCACCTGTAGAACAATTGAATTCAAATTATTTAATAAGCAACGCCTTAATAACTGCGCCGTTTGTTCGATTTTTCCAAATGAGGTGTCAAATTTAAAGGCTTGGACTGCAGTTATGCAATAAGGTTTTACTTCTTTGAAAAAAGTTGCCACTTTTTAAAAAATTATATTCAAATTATCTAAAGAAAAAATAAAATATTACAAAAAGGGTATCAATGAAGATAGCCTTGAAAATCTTTCTTTCCTAACTAAACTTTAGGTGGGTTGCCACCTGTTTAAAAAATCAAATTAAATTTGAATTGAGGAAATTCCAACATATACGTCCCAAATGAAAGGGGGCTCAGAAAGTAGCAGTTTGAAAATATTTTGAAGTAGGTTGCCACCTGCTTGAAATGTCGAATTTGGTTAATTTATCCAAAAGTTATATGAAAAGTCAAAATATGGATGTCAAATGAAAGAGTGTTAAGAAGGCTTTAGTTTAAATATTAAGAATATTTTTGAGGTGTTGGAATAGGGTTGCCACATGTCTAAAAATTTATTTCAAATTATTAAATAAGTTAAATGAATAATTAAAATATGGGTATCAATCGAATGGATCTGAAAATCGTTACTTTGAACTGAACTATATTTAGAGGGGTTGCCACATGTTTAAAAAATAAAATTCAACTTATTTATTAGTTAATTAAAATATGTATCGCAATGTTAGACGAAGAATATTTAAGAATATCTTAGCGCGAAACTACTTTTGAAGAGAGGTGCCACCTGTTTAAAAAGTCGAATTTAATTAACTTTTACGCAAATTATTTGAAACAAGAAGCGACAGGGTGTTAAAAAAAGCTTGAGTTTGAACATTTAGAATGTTTTAAAAGGGTTGCCACGTGCTTATAAAGTGACATTCAAATTATTTAAGAAGTTGGATGAATTATTAGACGATGGGTATCATCGAAATGATTTTGATAAGGCTTTATTTCTGAAATATATTTAGGAGGGTTGCCACCGGTTTAAAAAATCCAACTCAACTTATATTAGGGCAATTACCTAATTCAAATAAGTGTTTTAAAATTTGTTAAGAAATCTTTAGCTGGAACACTATAAATATTTTTTGGGTGTTTGGGTGTAAGAGGGATGTCACCCGTTAAAATATTCAAATTATTTAAAAAGTCAAATGAATTACTAGAATATGGGTGTCAATCATATTGGGGTTGAAACGGCTTTGTTTCCGAAAAGTCCGAAAATCCGAATTAACTTTTGTGTTTCGTTGGCCTGACACCCAGTATGACTTTAGCACTTAGCTGATTAAGGAAATATTTATTCGGACTTTGTCGCCAATCACTTTCACTGCTATTTATCTTTAGTTATTTTGAATACTAAAGACAGAATAAGCTCAGCGAATCGCTTCAGTTAATCCACATTACCATACGAATTAACTGATTAAGAAATTGGATTTTTACTGAATATATTCGCTGTGATTAAATGCAATGCGAAAAGATAATTAGATAAATATTTGAATAGTCATATTTTAATGTTCGACCAATGGTGAGGAAAGTGAAAATGAAATTGTGCTGCCAGGAAATGTAAAATTATGCAGCGAAATTAGATTTTCATTATTTTTCTCTAATTCCTAGATACATAAATTGATTTAATTTAAAATTTCCACGGCATTCTCACAGAGTGGTGCGGATATTAGACTTTGCACAGAATTCACGGGAAGTAATAACTTCCTGGTGGCCACCGTGACCGATTGGTTAGAGGTGTCCACCACTCGGCGAGTGCAGAGTTCCATTAATGGTCACAGCTTCATCGAATTTTTTTCGAATAGTGGTCATCCCTCGTCATGCAAGGGCAAACCTCCGAGTTGGTTTTTGTCATGAAACAGTTTCTCCCAAAAACGATTTGTGCATTTGTGTCACACCATCGCAATGTTCACCGCAAATTTGAATAGAAGTTCGGCCAAATACTTAGCAAAATGTGTAACTAAACTTCAAATATAGCTAGGTAAAACCCTGAAGCTAGCAGGCATACCAGCTTCAATCATTTGATAAACTCATTTGGTTCTAAACCTTACCCGAACTCCCCGCAGTCTAATCGCGGCGCTTTAATTAAGCTCACGGGCAAGCAATTGCAACTACTCAGACTATTGAGGTAGGCAATCGCGAAATTACGTTTAACGGATGATTCAGCGGAAGTGGAGCCGAAAACTGGCAGTGAAATTGGCAAAAGCGTGTGGGCAACGAATTGATGGAATGGCAAGCCTTTGGGTCACTTTACGGTAACACAGATGATACCAAAGCTGAAGTGAAGCATGCGCGTATAGTTAAATATATTATCTTGCATACATACATACATACAAGCGCATAAGCGAAACGTTATTATGAAATGTATTATGTATGCTCTATTATTTGTAGAATTCTATTGTGATACGTGCAGTGGAGTGAAACTAATAGACGAATTCGAATCACCTGTCCTATCTTCTGTCACTGATTAGATGAAATAAGAAGGAACGTTGTGTGTAAAGCGAATAAAATTTTGCTTTGTTTAAAGCTTTTGATACTTAGGGCCATTTTCTCATGTAAGCAGTAAAGTTGCCTTTACTAACAGGGCAGATAAATTGTTCCTCACTTTAAAGTGTTTTGGTTTTCTTAAAATAAATTTGTTATTCCGTTAATTTCAAAGGTTGGCAATGCCACATAAGCAAATATAGAGCAAGAGCAACGGTTAGTAAAAACCAAAAAAAAAAAAATATATATATCTAATATATCTGACTCATGAACAAAAACCGAACCAAAATTTAAAGTTGGATACACATTTTAAGAGGTTGCATCGGGTGAGCAACAATTTATCGATTCGAGAAATTAATACGCTGATGAGAAAACGAAACCTCGTATATCGAGACGATAAAGTGGCCGGTAATCTAAAGGTTAGATGAGGAAACGGCCCTTAGTCTTTCAATTCTCTAACAAAATAATATTTTATGTTATCTTGGCCTACCTACGGCTACGGAAAGCTTACAAATCTATCAATTGTCCAAGAAAGTCGCATTTATTATCATTAACCAGATGTTCGTATGGCAGTCAAAGTGGTTCATTTGATTAACTCTGGCAACTAATACTATACTTAGCTCACACCAGTAGGCGCACAGGCGTTGGCGAACAATGTCCCTTTGCAAAATCATGAACGATTTTGACGTTGTGTGGGATTATTGCGATAAATTTTGCAACAAAGCCATTTATGACTCGATTTTCAGTAGTTATTGTCTCTAAATGTTTCAAGTGAATATAGATTTTGCGAGTGAGTTTAGGTGCATATTCTCAAAACTTATCTATGATATTTTTAGTTACTTTTGGTAATAGATTTCCAGAGAAAAGGTAATTTATGTAAATACAGCAGTGCTTTTACTGTAACTGTAAGTGTACGTCCACACAGAAACCGGAGCCGAGCTGGGCGAAGTGGTCCGAATGAAGCTTTAAAATCCTTATTTTCCGAAGCGTTTTGGAGCTGTTTTTGTTCTAGCACAGGCACCCGGCACATGATCGGTGAAGAGAGATCAAATTCCCATGCCGAGAATAATAAAACAAGAAGTCCCACTGGTTTTTCAAATTTCGATGCCGAGAATAACAAAACAGGGATTTCTACAGGTTTATGTACTCTCCTCGTTTCTGCTTAACAGCACTACAGTATTGACGGGGTGTAACGCGAGAATTTTAGGGTTTACCTTAAAAGGATTTTTTTTCTCAATGAAGTCACAGACGAGAACTGGATCCACGTATCACAGCCATTGAACGGAACGTTATACAGGTATACCATCATCTGGGTTCAACAACCACTCATCGCAGACATAGAGCTCCAACTAACATGACCACCTAAAGCCCATTAGCTTCCTTTAAGCGCACTCGGCTAACCTCCTCACTCTTGTTCTGACCCCGTTCAGCTTAATGACAATGACTTGTAGACCGCCACGACGACAACAATAAGCAATTACTGATACCGCCTTCATTCTACTTTTCAAGTCAGCTCCATTTTGAAGAATAGAATAGGTAACGCGGCCTGAGGAGACACCGTTACGCTTGGCTAATCAAGCGGCAACTGTCCTCCACCTTTCAGTACCTCAGATGTACATAAATACTTGCATTGAGTATATGCTACCACATTAGAAAATCAGCCTTTATGATTCTGCAGGTATTAAATGATTTTAAAAAGAATTTCTTTTAGAAGGAGCTACTAGCAGTAAAGGATTAAATGAAGTTGAATAAGTTAAAAAGGAATACTGCTAATGGTAAAAAAAGGTGAGCAGGTCCCTTTCAGAATCCATGGTAGACCGCAGCTCCCAATGGGGACATAAGAACATTCTCATAAAAACCTCACGATCTCCGACCTAATTGTGTTGTGGGGGTGGATCAGAATTCTGTATTCTTTGGCTGCTGTCCTCGTTGATGAGCTTTGGGTTAAATGCTACGAATCCACACTTCTGTTAAGCAGCTATGTAGACATTATTCGTGTCAATGGACGCGTTGTCGTATAACAATAGCACATCTCGAATCCAATTTCCCCTCTGGGGGAAGTCTTATAAAATGTTTGTAATTTTTTGCGATTTTAGTTGACTATTTCTCGGATTCGCCCATATGCTCTCTGCTTCAGGCAAAACCGAAAAACTTCTCTTCGACAACCAAATCCAGGCAAGACTTTTGCATCTGTGTATGTATGTTCATATGTGTGTATATGTATTTGTAGAACTATAATCTTTTTTCGTCCTAAATATGATTTTTTTCCTTTGCAAGCCCTTTATCACACATGTGCGAACATACATACATATGCAAACGATATATCCTCAATGTCAATATTATTTTTAATGTTCGGCTCCGCCCGAACTTAGACTTTCTTACTTGTTGCATATGTGATCGGTAAATTCTTGGATTGCCGCACTTAAACAACCTTAGTATACATATTATGTATACTAAACTGATACATCCCCAAATCGATTGAAGTGGGAATGCAAAAATACACAAAATTTGAGATATAGCGTCCCATACCGTACCAAGATAACTTTAGCCACTCTCTGCCTCTCTCTGCCATATTTTGATAAAGCCAATTCACTTAACTCCACTTTGTATTGCTTTAAATATTTAACATATTCTGAAATAATGCAAATTTTACTGTCTACTCTCTCGCCTCAGCTCTTTCTCTGGTTTTGTCATTCATAGCTAAGCCTAAATTGATGTGTCACACAGTCGACACATTTAAATATTTAATGATGTGTTGATGTCCACTGAGTGTTACTTTAAATATTCTGCTATCTGTCATTGGAAATGAGTTTACGCCGAAATTCGTTTATCAAATTTATAGCAAGAGAATTGAATTTGTTGGTTTTAAATAAGTTTTAATTAATAAATAGTTGCAAATTATACAAAGACTACATAGTAATGACCACTCATTATGGAGATTATACTAATTATATCCAAGCAATGCTGGTATTGTGTTTAGACTGAGTTCAGACACAGAAACTTTGGTCGCGGCAACTAGTTACTTGAAGGAGAGAGAGCGACGTTCATTTGTCTGAGTAATTGAAAATGGCAGTTCGCAGCTGACAACAACAATTGTGTACAATAGAGATGCACTGTGTGAATGCGACTGGCAACACCAAAAGGGAAGTTGCCGAAAATGAGCAACAAAAGTTTCCGTGTCTGAACTCAGTCTTATAACTCTCTGCCTACTCTTTAATAGGGAAAATCGTTAGAGTGCTTAAAAGTACATATCTATAGAATAATGAAAGATCACGAGCCCCCAATTGATGATGACGGAATCCGTGTTCCGTTACATAACATAACCGAGATTCGAGTAGGGATAATGCGGCTCAAAAAAAAAAAGCTAGAAAAACCGATAGTTTGCCAACTATTCAAATATGGCGTCGAGGAGCTGGTGACGAATATACACCAACTTCTATGCATAATATAGCATCGGCTACCGCAGGATCGACTTGCTAAGCATCGTTGCTAAGATTTTATCGAGCGTATTGTGTGAAAGTCAGAGGCCCGCTGTCAACGAGCTGATTTGTCCTTATGAGTGGGGCCTTAGTCCTGGTAAATCCACCATAGACCAGGTACTTACCGTTAGCCAAATCTCGGAAAATAGGCCAGAGAAGAAGATCCACGGACCTATTTGTCAGTTCCAAAACCGCTTTTCGGAAGTGTAAAGCGACAGTGAGTAGACCACCAGCTCCGTCAAAATTGGAAATAATTCTTTAAGCCGTCTGATATAAGGTCCAGCGGCGGATCCAGACTTTTTTTTGTGGGAGATGTTTTCCGGGACATTTTCCACTTATTCTTATTACTGTAAACGAGTTATTCTTGTATATATTTATTAGGGTGATCCAAAATAACTAACCTGGCGAATTTATGGCCTTAAAATGACCTATTTACTGAGAAGGAAATTCTCCCATTTGGAAAAATTTTTAGTTAAATTTTAAAAGGTGTAAGTTCACATTTGAAATTTTCTATGTAAAAAACATGTAAAATAATTTGTTTTCATTAAAAATGTTATAACCTTTGACCCGTTAAAAAAAAAGTTATAAGACAGAAAAAAACGTTTTCTCTCTAAAAAATTACCCTGAAATTGGTTGTCTTAGGGACGATTAAAAGTATTAAATATTTTAAAGATATTGCTGAACGAGCAAATCAGTATGGGACCACCTTAAGCGGTAACATACGAAAAAAATATATATATTCCGACGAATTGATAACCTTCTCCTTTTTTTGAAGTCGGTTAAAAATAAATAGTCAAAACTTGTTAATAGGTGGCGGTCTTATAATTATGCAACGCAGGGTACTATTAACTTGGTTGACTTGTGTTTAGAGAAACTTTGAATTGTTAATTTATTCGTTATTTATGTGTTAAAATAAATATAAAAAAAAACAATATTTATGTTTTCAACGTGTCCTCCTGGAATGCTAAAAAATTCTGGTCACCTTATATAAACACTCTACTTCGCTGAGATAAATAATAAGACTTTTGGTAGCGATATGTGGAAGGACGAACACCAGTGCTCTTTGATACTAATATGCTGCGATGGGCGATTTGTTAAATGCAAGCTTTATTTATGTAATTTTGACCACAAAAAAAAAAATTAAGTTGAACTTCTTCTTCTCTAATATAGTTAGTTCAACTTAAACCCAACGAGTGCATGTTTAATCTCAAACTTATTGTAGACATATTTTATTAGTGTTCCCATCTTTGCTTTACTTTGTGTCCGGATTACCACTCACACACGTGCGCTCGTTCGCTTCGCACGAAAAGACTTGAGGCGCTATGGCAACAGGCTTAAATTATTTATTGAAATTACTTTCTTTCAAGCAATAATAAATACTAATAATGAACTTAAGAAAAGGGATTATTATAACGTCAAAGCGTGCTTATGTTTTCCAAACGCCATTGATAATTCACTTCTCTCTGTGCCACTTCCTACACCTAGCATGAAAAGATTCCATTCAATAAGTGTGAAAAGAAATTCACAATAATAAATAACTGCAAGTGTCAACAGCAAAGAAATATCTACATACATACTGTAGAATAAGGCACCTATTTCAGTTAGCACGCGCCGCTATATGTATATATAAAGCGTTTATTTATTATATAGAAAATACCTACATTTTGCTTTTTCATAACGGTTTAAATTGATTTCTCTTTAATTTCTAGATTATGTGTATTTCATGCAAACCAAAGTAAAATGCAATTTTAGTGCATAAACCGTATACGGCGCGAAGGTTAACCTAACCGTCAACGAATGCGCTTAAATCAAGCAAACTGATGGAATTTTATTTTACTTTCAGCAAATAAAAACGGAAAGAATTTTTCTTTGTATTTCTTAATTTCATATACATACATATGTACATATCAGGGTTTTTGCGAATATTCGCATTCGCATTCGCAACCGCGGAGCTTCCACAATAATTTCAACATTCGCAACCGCGGAGCTTCCGAAGTAATTTTAACATTCGCATTCGCAATAATCAATGCGGAGCTTCTCCGAATGCGAATATTGTGCAAGTGCCTCAAAATATCAAAGCACATTGAGCGCATGGAATGGAACAACAAAACGGATTTGATGGCTTATGGCACCGACAGCGGTGAGTAATTAATTGTGACTGCCTGCAACTAGGAAAAGTCGGGCTCAGCTAATAAAAGCACTAATTACAAAGCTATTCATTACAGGTGAACCTTTCCAAGAAGTCACCCGGGAACTATTCAGATCTGAGAACTTCATCGTCCCTGATTCCAATAATTCAAATTATTATAAAAAGCGGGGTACATTTTTAACAAAATAGCAAGATTTTAAACTAATTCGGCTGGCAGCCACGAGTTTTAAAACAGAATTTTCTTCGAAATTTTCATTCCCAGAAAATCAAATTTTATTTGCCATATCCACCTATTTAGAACCTCACTACAAGCACACTTTTTTCAAACCAGTCACAGTAGACAGGATTACAAATGAATTAAAAAAACTAAAATCGAAAAACGCTGCCAGGAGCAAAAGCAACCCGGTGCAATTCTCAAAAAGGAATTATTGCACCGCAATAAAAAAAGAAAACAAACACTGAAAGTCTTCTTAACAGGTGCAGCGTCAATCGAAAAGAATTTACAATTTTGTCAAGTTTCAAGTTTTTTAAGTTTGTCGCCTCGAGCGAGTAGTTATTTAGTGGCGCAGGTTTTATTTTTATGACCCTTTAAGAAAGAGGCTGTAACTCGAAAAGGCAGCAAAATTAGTCTTTATTAAATATAATCTTCCAATTTTCCAATTGTACTAAAAAAAAAAACAAATTATTCAAAATTACTAACTTTTCCATTTTTTATTTACCTAAATCACCTTATGTACTCATCTAAATTATTTCTTAAAAATACTTGACATCCGCATCCGCATTCGCATCCGCGGATATCCCTAGTACATATGTATGAAAGCTCGTGATTGACAGCTCGTGGATTAGTTGGCTTAGTACTAACGGAAATTTGACGCAAAGCTATAATGCTTTGTATTCGTCTCTCACTATTCCTTCAACTTTTTTTTAATTTTTTAAGTAAATGATGTGATTTCATATAAGATGTTGCCTTTGGTAACGTGTATTTTGCCAAAGCAGAAAATCCCTTTAGGCGTCGGCAGTTAGAAGTCGAACTACAAAAAACTTTCAGCCAATTTGAAAGTATTCGCACGCTGAGTACATTCGCGCACAGATATTTATGTTCAGCGAAATGTATGTTTAAATGTATGAAAGTATTTGTATAGGTTTAATTGCCTTAACGAAGTAAATATTTTTTCTGAACTTACAATATCTCATTATTTAGCCATCGTGCTATGATGCACAATGAACGCGAAAACAATAGGGGTATTCTCGAAGTCTTGCACGATGCACGGATTGCACGAAATGCAAGAATACTATTCCGAATTTCGAAGAGTACGAGAGCACCCCATTGCAAAGTGATAGCATGCATGGGTAACAAGCAGCGAAATTATGTATCAAATACAATAACAAGAGACAGCAAAAAAAAATATGAAGTGAGCGAGATGAGAGGAATGAAAGAAATATGTAGCAATTCCAACAACAAAATAACCAGCAGACGGTCGCATTTGTTTTGCTATGATATTTTGCAAAATATGTATGTATGTACATGGGTCTCGACGTTGCATATTTTGCAGCGATGGAAAATGTTGTTTCCCATGTATTTTGTTGTTGTGTGTTTGCAAGTTATGCAATCCGTGCTACGTGCAACGGCTTTGCAAGATTTCGAGAATACCCCTAATATCTTACAATAGGGGTATTCTTTGAATCTTGCAAAGCCGGTGCACGGATTGCACGGTTTGCAAAGCTGTGCCATACGAAAACCGGTTTTTAACGTGCAATCTGTGCACCGTGCAAAGAGTTTGCAAGACTCAGAAAATACCCCTTATATTTTTCCTTCTACCATATAGTCTGTTCCAATAGCAGTTCGGTTTACAGGATTTAGTCAGAACTTACAGGAAGTCGTTCCTATTGACATAAAACCTGTAAGTGGGAACACATTTGAGAGAGTAACTGAGCAACTGTTCCTAGTCAGAAGTTACAGGATTTAGTCCGGAGTTTTTTTTCCTGTAAGTTCATGAAAAGTGTCAAACGATCAGCTGATTTACATGTGCAAGCAAAAACAGAAAGCGGTGAAAGCAAAGAACCTTATATTTGTTAAAAAATGGAAGTAAACAACGAAATATTTGAATATGTATAGATTTTAATAATTATTTAGTGATATTTCAGCCAAATCAGTGTAGTACCAATGACATGTAAACAAACCGTCTGACGTTTTTACAGGAAATAGTGCTTTTTGCGTTCCTATGCACTTCTGCATCTGTTCTCCTTTTACTCTCTTTTGAGAGCGTAAAATTGTAGTTTGACAGTTCCACAGGTTTTAGTCCGAAGTTCAAAGGAACAGACTAATAGCATACAGGAGGCTTTGATGTAGAAAGTTTGAAGCAAAAATTAAAAATTAACAGAATTTCTCTTTTTTTTTTTTTTAATGAACACCATGTCAAATTTTAACGCACAGCAAGTTTTAAATTCTGTATCAATTGCAAAATAAGGAAATACTAGCCGGCCTCGAATGCGCGAGGCTTCGCCACGCGCTGAGTGTGTAAATATTAAATAAAATGCGATTGACCCTACTCAGAAAAATAATACATTATTGCACATGTAGAGGCTAAGTCTTTTCATTTGACAGTGACGGTGTAGAACTGATGCCGTATTATAATTGTACATCGTAATTTTATTAACATGTGGCAATAATATTTAAAAAAAAACATTAATGCTTTTCTAGAGACCAATCCCTTTCATTTGACACCTCATCTTTTGTAATCCAACGAACGGTGCGGATCTTATAGTTTACAAGTGGCAACCCTATTAAAATTCTAAGTAAAAAAAGATCGCTCTGCTGTCGATACAGAGTATATTAGAGAAAATCTCGTCAAAATCCGTTCAGTAGCGTACAAAAAATCTCGGCTTTCCTTTATACTATGTATGGATATCCTTCCCCCTCTCGGGCGATCACATTTTTCTGAAATTTAAGTAATTTCATAGCTTCCATGAGATTTTTCTAGAGATTTCCTGGAAGTTATGCCCTGAATTAACCTCCAAGGAAGTTCTGTGTAATCAGCGTAGAAATTAAGTCTGAAATTACTTTCACGGGCCTTTGAAAGTTAGTCAGTTACCCTAAAGACCTACATACTAGAGTGTGCACATCCTAATGTAAAATTTCGCAGTTATAGTTAACGCCATTCTTATGCTATGTGAACAAACCGCTTTAAATTATGTGAAACACAACAACTAGCGCATTTAATCTTAATAAAATTAAAAATATGCTTGGTGATTTCATAAAGAATCGACGACAAAGGAAAATAATCCTTATGATATTATGGAATATGACTTGTTATAACAGCCCGTGAGCCATTTATCTATTCGAATGCTAAGTTTTCGTACCTATTCAAGGAAAATTCCAAAATCAAAGTGCATTTAAGACTCGAGGAATTGAATAGTAAACACTTAAAAATGAATTTAATTAAAAATTTTTCCCTGCTAAAGCAAAATATGCAAAGCAACCGGAAAGCAGAAGCAAACAGGCTAAGTAAACATGCGCAAGTGGAAGTGAACTTTGTAGTATATATGAATGTGCAAAAAAATGCTAAGAAAGTCAAATGCGCAAGCAAACAAAATGGGATGGGTAAACTGTAAACTGAAAAAAATAAGAAAATGTATAAAAATCAAAAGAGTTCACTTGGGGTATTATGCAGTTGGCAGCTGATGATTGCTGATGAAGAGCAACCAAACATTTTTTTTAGTTAGGCCAAAAATCCATCTGACAGGAAGGTAGTGGAAATGTAACAGCAGCAGCGAGGCAGTGATTCAAAATGTATTTACAGCTGCTCATCTATTTAGTCAGTGGGTGAACTGCAGATGTGCAGAATGGGAAAAATAAAAAAGGGCGTAGCGACTAACGAATGTGGCGTAGACATTAATCAGCGTCAAGTGACGAGATTCAAAGTTAAATAATTAGCAATATTTTTCAGCGATTTTTTTTACTCACAGATTTCTTGATAAGACGACGTGATTGGGGTTTTTAAAAAGGGGATAGAATTGAAAAAGGTCCCAAAGAGAAAGATGAAAAAAAAACACAACGCATTTTTCAAAGAAATGACCGGAGAGGACAGTTTCACCCGTTTTCGGGCATGGGAAATCGAACTGCATCATTCGTTTTTTTTTTTTAGTTTTTTCACGCTTGCATATACATTTTTATTCTTTGGAGGCTGTATTTGAATACCTTCCAAGATAGCCCTGCCAATCGAGGTCAGACGAGAACGTGTGTTTCCTAGGCAACGGCAGTCAAATAAAGGTAAAAACTCAGTGGTTTATCTTATTATTATTTTATGTAAATTTTCACCTACTGCAGGAAGGTGGCCCTTCCATACAAAATAAACAGGAGTAAATAATCGAGTAGGGAAGGCTTAACGCTTCAAAAGATATGAAATAAGAACTCCCAGAAGCCCCTTTTTTAACCGACTTCCAAAAAAGGAGGAGGTTATCAGTTCGTCGGAATATTTTTTTATTTTTTTTTATTATTATTTTTTATTTATTTTTTTTATGTATGTTACCGTATAACTTTGGACCGCGTCAACCGATACTAATTTGGTTTAGATCCGATCATTGAATCATGAAATATATAGATATATATATATTTTTTAAGTCGGTTTTTTTTTTGCTAAAAATTACTTGTTGGATACAGAAAATATTCATACGGCGAAAGATATAAAGTCATAGATGGAAATACCAAATGTGAAAGAGCATATGTTTTTGCATACAGAATCACGAATGCAACACGACTGCATTGAAAAGCATTAAAATTCCTTAAAGCAGTAGCGAAACTGAATGTGCGAGTAAAAGATGAAGTTTATTCATACACATACCGTTATATGAAGTTAAAAGCGTACAGTGAATAGTCTCACATGCGAGTACTCGCGCCAAGTTGTCAAGCAAAACCGGCAAGCAGCAACTAGCTTAAACATATTTACATATGCAAATATACATACATTCATACATATGTATAAGGGTAAATAGGTGCACAAGTACCAAGCCCGCAGGTTGTCCCATGAAATGGTAGTTGAAATATGGAAATAGGCAGGCGGAGCTTCCGTTATGCAAGTGGCGTCGTAATTAATTATCTATAAATGCAGCAAGCAGGCGAAAAGCGTGCCCGCACGCACATGCTGCATATACATACCTAAGTACATATTTGTATAATATATGTAAAATTACATACAATTTTATGGTGTATTAAATAGTGTTTGCATGTGCAACATAGTGGTGGCAAACTATCGATAGTGAACACCATCGATAGTTGGCGATGGTTTTTGGGCAACTATCGATAGTGAACACCATCGATAGTTGGCGATGGGTTTTGGGCAACTATCGATTGTGTCGATAGTCATTTTCAACCGATAGGGCAGCTCTATCGATAGTCGTAATAGTTTGCTAGATACTTCGCTAATGAGAATATTTGTATGGTAATATATCTCATATCTTCCCCATAAAAATAGATTTTGTTCATGCGTTATATGGAAGAATATGAGCAACACCCTCGACAAAACAAAAATCTCAAAAATCAACGGGATTTTTCAGAATTTTGATGCTTGCAACAATTCAATACCAGGAAATACGTTTATGATGAAATTTTGGAAAAGGGGCGTGGCACCGCCCACTTATGATCACATATATGTATCTCGGTAACCGTTCTACCAATTTGTACCAAACTCGGTATGGTTATTGTGCTTGCCACATAAAAGCAAAACGTTGAAAATTATTGAAATCGGACTAAAATTGAGACCGCTTTTCATATAACGGTAAATTTCAGAAATGCTTGAAACTTCAATATTTCGAAATTTAAGGACGCTAATTTACTCAAAATTGATACACCCCGGCTTACCATGTAGCGGTA
>NW_016160712.1:23400-41969 GCF_001687245.7 Rhagoletis zephyria | reverse complement strand
TTTTCCACACAATTTTTCAATAACAACTTAAGGCTCCATAAAAATTAAAAAAAATTCAGTTAATAAATTTACTTAAATTATCATTTTTTTTTGCCACTGAAAACAACCACGCTTAATAAATTTCCATTCTATTTAATTAACTTGGCAAGCGGAGCGAAATAAAATACCGGAGCGGTACTAGAGCGGAGCGATGAAAATAAAACCTTTGCTCCGAAGCCCTGATCGATACTATCGATGGTGCCATCGATAGTTTGCCACCACTAGTGCAACACATACTACACATACTCATGTACGCAAAAATCTCACTGAGCTTTTCTTCTGAGCTTCAGCTCATTTGCATTAACGTTATGGACGTGCCGCGGCATTAAGGCGTTGCGCGAATGTCGATAAACTGCCACACACACTTGTGCGCACACTTCTTTACCACCAGAACCCTCACTTTTTAAATATGGGTGCACTTGTTTGCATATGTTTAGATGACATACATACATATGTACGTCCTCGTACAATGATGAATATAGAGTGCATACTTTCACGTGGCTTGCTATTTCAATGTTTTACCTTTGCATAATGGCTTTGTATTTGGCGACCTCTTTAACTATCGCCTGATCTCTCTGTTAACTGCCTCTTAATTAATTTTCATCATCAAGTTTATAAATTGTTTGGGTTTGCATACCAATTATGGAATTTGTACTAATAGCTTAAAGCCCTGGCTTAAATTGTAGAAATACTTGCTTAAATAAGTTCACCACCTAGACTAAAAACAGATCCATAGTGCTGCCAAAGACTGTGAATAGAGGCCAGGCAGTGAAATCTAATAGGCTGCCTTAGCAAACCCGCAACGGTTATATATGAGACAGTGGGGGAAAAATTTGGGATTAAAAATTGCGCATATTTATTTCACATATTTTAGAAAAGTCCGCATAAGATGGTGGGAGACAGTGTCCCGTAAGTATTCCAACATTAATTTTGCAGTCTTCTCCTAGGAGTGATAGCAGCTATTTTGCTGTTTTGTTAGAATATGAGTGGAAAATTATTTTAGCGGCCTTGCACGAAGTTAGCGCATCTCGCTTGGAGTTCGCTTTCGGTATAATTGCTGAGTCTAACTTTGCTTTGTGGTAGCTTATTGAAGGGTATATAAGTACGCGTCACACATAGCTCTTCCGGTTTTTTTCCGGCTTTAGCCAACACATCCGCCTGCTCATTCCCTTGTATACTTTTGTGCTCCGGGATATAGTAGATAATAACTCATCTAGACATGTTCATCTACCCTGGCCCTGCACTGCTGTACACAGTCGTTATGGCTTTGATAGCAGCCTTACTTAGCCTTAATGAATATGTTCACGCGTGAGTTTAATTTGCATGATTCGGTCGCTGATTCTGCTACGCTGATATCTCTGCTTAAAATATGTTGCGGTAGTCTGGGAGCTTGTATGATTGCTGGAGTACAAGGTCCTTACAGAATACTGCACTCCAAATCATGATACATCTTTAAAAATATAGTCTTTTCCTCCACCTTCTTGTTATATAATAGAGTTTCTTTTAATACTCTAGGGCCTACACTAAAGCTGCTACGGGGAAGGACGGAAGTCCGTGCTGTCGTGTATTTCCCAAAAGGCCTCCGGGCAAACATTCCTGCCGCCTTATCAGAATGTCGAGCTGATTCAATTTAGCCATGTTCGTCAGTCTGTTTGAACGCAATCTAGTCCATCACCTTTCGATATAACCGACTGAAAGTTTTCAGTGAAAATGACAAAGATCGGGTCCTTTAGCATTTAGCTCACATACAAATGATTGCTCAGATATGAGATTTTACTTTAAAACTTTTTCATTTAGACAGCTAAAATCATAACATTTCGTTAGGTATTTGCAAATTGATTATACAAGTTCCACTAATAGAAACGACAGACGCTCGAGTCTAGAAGAATAATTTTACTGAGGTGATAACGCAGAGAAAAATTTCCCGTGAGGTACCCAGTGAGATTTCGAAAGTCCCCTCCGCCTAAATTTATGAGCTTTTTTGACACTTTTTGTGATGGACAAATAAACCGCTTAGCTTATCTTTGCCTTGGAGTTTTTTGTCCACCCATTTATTTATGACCTCCCTTGAGTGTGCTTTGGTGAGCCTAGAAAACGGTTTCGGGCCGTGGAATATTGTGGTCTAACGGTTGTATCCACATGTACGTTCCAGGAGAGTATCTTATACCATCTCACTCCCAGTTATTTTGCTTCCTTTGAAAAACCTATTCTAGTGCATGCCGCACAGAGTAAATTTTGTCAGGTATAAATTTGTATCCCCTTAGGCGGTTACAGCGCAAAATAAGAAGAAAAATAAATGGAACCAGAGTAGTTTTAGTGGGATGATTGGAGAATCCTCTGGTGTCACACCCCATCTTTGTGGAATGTGCAAGGCAGATCACCAGATCGTCTTCATACTCTCGTGTTTCAAAGCCATGGCCATTTAGTCTTTAACTAGCCTGAGCGACGACGAGTGTGCAATACCCTCGGTGTAGCATCGCGAGTTCATTTACATGAAGTTGAAGTCGCAAATAAAGTGTAATTTATCGTATTGAATTTTAATGGATTCATGATTTTGATTTTGGCTTAATTTTCGCCTTCAATTTCTGCGCACAATTGCGCACTCTGCGTCGCCCAGGCCTGGTCTATAACTGTAGTCAACAAGAGCGGAGAGACTACACCCGGTTGAGAGCAACGACTTGTAGCTGTAATCGTCTCTTTCGTGCCTTCCAGCTCCGTACGGATTTTCCTTATTTTCAGCATAGAATTGTAAAACTGGTATGCGTGTAAAAATTTACGAAATATAGTCGACTGTAGCGGCACAAAAGGCCGGTGGAAATGGCGGAATAATTTCTAGTAGTATCTGCTAAATTTTATAGAAAAATAACAGTGGCCACAGCGAATAGGAATAAAGTTCAGTTTGTTCACAAATAAGAAATGTACAAGAAATATATAAATAAATGCAAAATTCCACCGAATGCAAACGATATTTGAGAAAGTTTCTAAAGAATTTTACATACTAGAAATTTAGATGAAAATTTTCTCTAGGCAAATGCTTACATATATACACTTGCACTTATGTACTTCTACCACACGTGCACAAAAACATACATACGCCAGCGGCATTCACTCGTGAAAATTTAACAAAATTTGTAAATGGAAATTATTTCACAAGAATCATTCATTGATGCATTGCTACTACTTAGATAATATTTATACTATCTCTGTTCGTTTTTTATTTACTACAAGAAATTTTAAATGTCAAAAATTTAAACAGAATGCGGTAGCGAGTATAATTTATTTATTACAATTCAAATTCTTCTGTGATTTTTGTTCGTTTTAAGGGAACCGTGCAATAGTTTCTTACTAGTTTTTATTATGCAACTTTAATTAAATGGAATTGTTAAATGGATCTTCTTCAAAATGACTTATTTTTATACTTAGCACTAAAAATTTTTATATAACTAAACAAAAATTCAAAAATCGGGCTCAAAGGCCGCTTTTAAATTTTATAGGCTCCATTTATGTAAAAACAAAAATTTCAAACTGGTTAAAAACTGAAGACTGAAAATATTTAAAAAAAAATCGTATTTCTTTTTCCCCTATGGAAAGAATTGATTTTTCTGTAGTATGCAAAAATATTCATCATACGCCCTGTAGCCCGAAACGCTTTTAAACCACTTGCCCACATATTCATACCAAACTTTTTCGGCGACAACATGTTTTATAATCTCTTTTAAATTTTAGCGCAATTTATCAGCATTTAAGTATTTTTTTTTCTTATTTTGTAGCACTATTCTTTCACTACTCTGCTATTACACCAACAGATATCACTTTTCACTCCTTTTCATTTTGTTCTCGAATTTTGCTGTTTTTCCACACAATTTTTCAATAACAACTTAAGGCTCCATAAAAATAAAAAAAATTCAGTTAATAAATTTACTTAAATTATCATTTTTTTGCCACTGAAAACAACCACGCTTAATAAATTTCCATTCTATTTAATTAACTTGGCAAGCGGAGCGAAATAAAATACCGGAGCGGTGCTAGAGCGGAGCGATGAAAATAAAACCTTTGCTCCGAAGCCCTGATCGATACTATCGATGGTGCTATCGATAGTTTGCCACCACTAGTGCAACACATACTACACATACTCATGTACGCAAAAATCTCACTGAGCTTTTCTTCTGAGCTTCAGCTCATTTGCATTAACGTTCTATATGGACGTGCCGCGGCATTAAGGCGTTGCGCGAATGTCGATAAACTGCCACACACACTTGTGCGCACACTTTTTTACCACCAGAACCCTCACTTTTTAAATATGGGTGCACTTGTTTGCATATGTTTAGATGACATACATACATATGTACGTCCTCGTACAATGATGAATATAGAGTGCATACTTTCACGTGGCTTGCTATTTCAATGTTTTACCTTTGCATAATGGCTTTGTATTTGGCGGCCTCTTTAACTATCGCCTGATCTCTCTGTTAACTGCCTCTTAATTAATTTTCATCATCAAGTTTATAAATTGTTTGGGTTTGCATACCACTTATGGAATTTGTACTAATAGCTTAAAGCCCTGGCTTAAATTGTAGAAATACTTGCTTAAATAAGTTCACCACCTAGACTAAAAACAGATCCATAGTGCTGCCAAAGACTGTGAATAGAGGCCAGGCAGTGAAATCTAATAGGCTGCTTTAGCAAACCCGCAACGGTTATATATGAGACAGTGGGAGAAAAATTTGGGATTAAAAATTGCGCATATTTATTTCACATATTTTAGAAAAGTCCGCATAAGATGGTGGGAGACAGTGTCCCGTAAGTATTCCAACATTAATTTTGCAGTCTTCTCCTAGGAGTGATAGCAGCTATTTTGCTGTTTTGTTAGAATATGAGTGGAAAATTATTTTAGCGGCCTTGCACGAAGTTAGCGCATCTCGCTTGGAGTTCCCTTTCGGTATAATTGCTGAGTCTAACTTTGCTTTGTGGTAGCTTATTGAAGGGTATATAAGTACGCGTCACACATAGCTCTTCCGGTTTTTTTTCCGGCTTTAGCTCAACACATCCGCCTGCTCATTCCCTTGTATACTTTTGTGCTCCGGGACATAGTAGATAATAACTCATGCTAGACATGTTCATCTACCCTGGCCCTGCACTGCTGTACACAGTCGTTATGGCTTTGATAGCAGCCTTACTTCTCTTATGAATATGTTCACGCGTGAGTTTAATTTGCTGATTCGGTCGCTGATTCTAGCTACGCTGATATCTCTGCTTAAAATATGTTGCGGTAGTCTGGATTTAATGTTCGGCTCCGCCCGAACTTAGCCTTTCTTACTTGTTATTTTTGTTGTTACCAATTTCCTTGTGTTTTTGCTATTTTCGAATTTTTTTCTTTTCATTATTACGCGGCATAGTGACCCAAATTCGCTCGTGTGTAATGACAATGCCACATATTTTTACAATAGAAACAAGTGCACGTACACATATACATATGTATGAGTATGTATTACTCATGTAGTTACTTTTCATTTCCTTTTATTTCTTCTCTTACTCGTACATGTAAACGCTCCAAGTGTCCCTTTTCCACATTGTTACACAGTTTAAATTATAGGTTACCTGCAGTGAAACCCGAAACTAGTCAGGAAAAATACCAGTTTACAACTAGAATTTCCTGACTGAAAGCGAACTAGTTTGAAAATGACCAGACAATTTAATACAATAGGGTACACAAAATATTATAACTTTTATTTGGGTATATATTGTAAACCGTTGAAGCGAGTACGTACTCGAAATTTTACCATAGCGGTTAAATAATGATTAATATTTATAATGATTATTAATTAAGGCATGTTTTTTTTGATAACCGTTTAATGATTAAATACCGATAGAAGCACCTTTTTAATGATTAATAATTAATTACTTAAACAAATTTTTTTAATTAAACCGTTAATTTTAATTACATCATTATTTTGTTATTTTTTATCATTTTCAATTATTTTTGACTTTTTTAATTGCACAATTAATATAATTATTTGATTAACTTCAATTATCAATCAACAAGTCAATGTATCGACAAATATTAACAATATTTAATAACTGCTTGAATTGTTAATTTATTTTATTCTTATCCAAATCTCAAATTTTAAACATTAATCATTAATTTTTAAAATTTTTAAAAGTAAAGGACTGAAATGTTCAAAGTTAGTGAATTTAATTTATTTTAATGAAAACTCTTATTTTTATTCTAGTTCACTCAAAACTGAACTAAAGTATTCGTTTTCTTTTCCATATTCTGTATTATTAAAAAAGTTAAAAATATAGTATTTATTGTACCTGAAAGCTTTTAATATCATTTAATGGAAAATGCATTTTTATTTATGTTCGGCAATGTGAAATATTTATGTGTTTATTTTTCCTTTTAATTAATACTCAAAAAATTTAACACTAATTATTGGCAAATGTAAGGCTACTATATAAAAATGTGTAATGTATTAAAGTGTACTTAATTAGTAGTTTTTTATTATATATTCATGAAGTCATTTTATTTTTTGACTTCCAAAGTAGTTGTTTTGGTCCATTATCGGACTAGTCTTTTTCTGTTTTTTTTTTGAACTAGTATGAGACTGGTATCCCCATGTTAAAAATACCATTTGATTGCATGGAAAAAAGATGGTTGGCATGCGGTTCATACTAGTTGTGAGGTAGTTTACAAGTAGTACATTTGACTACAGGGTATATATGTACATACATATGTATGCAAGTATGATATTTAATGTAGAAATATAGAAAAAGAATATTAAAGAAATTGCATTTTGAACGATTTTCAATGGCAAAGCTTTGCTACAAAGTTTGCTTTATGCTTTCGCTTGAATGTGTTTGCTGTATTGATTTTTTCTTGAAATTTTCGATTCCACCCAGCAAACATTTGGAGTCATAAATGAGTCTTTAAGTAGCTCATTTAAGAGTCCGATATGAGGGTGTTTCCATTCCTCCGAAGGTCGACGTACATATATGAGCTTAAATTCATACATCAAATGAGCCTCAATATGAGTCATATTGGACTCTTATTGGCCTCATATACGGCTCATTTTGGTCTCTTTTAAAACAATGTTTGGCCTCATATATGAATCATTTCAGACTCTTTTTGAGGCTCTTATCGGCCTCATAAATTACTACATTCCGATTCTTATTTTAGGTTGTTCTCTGAGTCTTATTGAAGGCACTTTATTTGCAAAGGCATTCATCAAAAATTCCTTTCAAATAACATACATGCATATACACATTCCAACATTCAATAGCAGCAGCTAAATTTTGTTCATTTTTTGTTTTCTAATTATTTTCAATTTCTGTATAAACAAGCTTAGATATGAATTTCAAATCTTTATTGTTTTTATATTGGCACAAGTTGCTGGCTGATAATTGGATCATATATGAATCCTAAAAGATTCATATAAGAGTAAACAATTTTTTTGTTTTTGAAACTCATGTTTCTTACCTATCTAGGACTCCTTTCGGACTCATATATTCTGAACGCTCAGAATATGTTTGCAGGGAATTTATAAATGTGTTGCATGTATTAATAGTAAAAGTGTGTAGTTGCAATTTTTGTAGGAGGGTTGACATTGACTTTTTGTATTTCCCGCTGCTTTTTAACTAAAAGAACACTGAGCTATTGGCAAAATGGCCGTCGTGTTCCCTTTTTGTAGAAGCTACAGTGATATAGAAGAGCTAGTCCCGATAAAGTGACTTAAAGCTCAAACAGACGGCAGTGTTAATCCAGATTATCTCGGACTTAATCCGGACTAACTGCAGATAATCCGGATTAAGTCCGAGTTAATCCGGATTAACGCTGCCGTCTGCTTGATCTTTTAGATGAGTGTGCCCCTCAATCCAGATTAAGCACCAACGGCCTTTACCCAAATAACAAGCCGCAAGGAAAATCGGGCGGATCAACGGAAGTAGTAACGCTAAGGTAAAAAATTATCTTTCAAAATACATGTGTAGGTGCGTGGTAAAATAGACGCAGGCGAATTCACATTTGGTGAATACACAAAAAGCCAATTTTATATCCTAGGCATGCGATAAACAATTTTTTAAATTCTTACTTAAATTTTTACAATGTAAACTGTCTAAGTATTTTAGATTCAGTTTTGAAGGCTATCCCTTTCTAGCTACTTTTTACCACACGTAAAAAAATATTAATGCCTTGGTCAATGATATAAAGTAGTCAAAAAAGGCAGTCAAGCACATTCACCAAATGAACAACAAGGCCGTAAAAAGATTAGCATACTCGTGAAATACTTTTATGGGCATTCTCGTCATAAAAAAGGTGCACAAAAGCCATAAAAAAAAGGATTTATTTTGTTTGACCTTTCCTTAAATAAAAACAAACGCTATACTCAGAATATCAGCTTACACTCGCTTCAGCTTAAATGTTTATTAATTCCTGGAAAAACCACCCGGCCGTTTCCTTTTTCAACAAACACCACTTTGAAGTGTGGATAAGCGGCTTTTAACTATTTCTCTTCCTCATTCCTTAATGACTTTATTTCGTTAATGACATGCAGTGTCAGTGAGTCTTTCGGACCCGACTGTGCTTTTTCCAAGCATTTCAGGCAAACCAAAAAAGTACTTTAATTTCAATGGTTATAACCACAATGGGCATTGTTATGTTGAAAAGGGTAATTAAGATGGAACTCGAGTGGGCAAAGACAAAATAAATAAAAAATAATTTTCACTAAATTTCAAATCATTAAATTCACTTACACCAGCGATTAGAATGAGTCCTCAAAGCCTAACCTAAGCGAGAGCAGCCAATTTGTTGTGCTTACATATGTATGTACGTGGCGACATACCTACTTTTTCATTCACTAAAAATATATGCCGACTGGGAATAACGTGCATTTTTTTTTCTCAATTTATGTATGTACCTTTAAAAAACATTATCGCACTTGGCCATCATCACTTGCTTTATTGTATATCTCCCAACTGGCATATGAAGTGGCATTAGGAAATACGCGTTTTCCAAATTTCCAAACCGAGAAGTTCCAACGCTGTCACTACATAAGCTGGTACTCAATACCGGGGAGGCGCTGGTCAAAGGAGGTGAAGCAATTGCATACTACTAGCATTAAACTCGCCATTATGAGAAGAGGTTACAAAAACAGCATTGAAGAATTCGCGGAGTTAGTTAGACCGCTCACCCATTTAGCGAAGAAAAACCGGAAGTTTTGAGTGAAACGAACATTGTGAAAGGAGCTCTAGGGAGGCAAAAGAATGCCTGGTGACTGCGCCGGTTTTGACCAGTCCAGATGTTGAAAAGCTTTTCACATTCCAGACAAGCGTGTCTGATATCGGCATAGGGGCACTTTTAACCCAGAGTTTTGAGTATGGTGAGAAGGTCATAGGAATAGGTTTTTGAGCAAAAATGAAAAAATTATTATACGACGGAGAAGGAGTGTCTAGCGGTCCTGTGGGTGGTTGAGAAATGGCGACTAAATGTTAAGGGCGCTAGATTTACGGTTGTTACTGATCTTTATTCTCTGGCTTGGCTGAATAATTTGAAGGATTCCTGTGGTAGGTTGACGCGTTGGGCTTTGAAGCTTTAACATAATAATTTTGAGATTGTACATCGGAAGTGCAAGGAATATGTGGTTCCAGATATATTTTCTCATAGTGTGCCAGTTGCTTATGAAGATTCTGTTAGTGACCCTTGGTTGTTAAGGTTGATTTTTTTGGTCGCGGAAACTTCCTTGTCCTACCCAACGTGAAGAGCAGAAAGTGGCTACCTCTATAAATATTTTAGGTTAAAATTCCCATCCATTTATGATGATTCTCTTGATTGGAGAATGATCATAGGGCGAAAAGATATATCCAAGGTCTTAAATAAATAACATGATGATCCATTGGCAGGTCACAAGGGCGTCAGAAAAACATTCGCTAAGGTTTCTCAAAAATTTTAGTCGCCGCAGGTAAAAGCAGTTATTACGAATTACGTTCGGAGTTGCAAAATTTGTCAGCAGGTTAAGCCACAGCCATCTGAGGGATTTGTTGAGAGGTCAAGACAATTGAGCTTTGGTAAATGATTTGTGTAGATCTGGTAGGGCCTTTGGTGAAATAAGCACAAGATAACCAGTTTATTTTGACGGTTGTAGATTATTTTTAAGGACTGCCACAGCGAAGGGCATCTGTAAGGTTCTTGAGGATCAGAGCTCCTCGATCTTTGGTCTGTGGCAACGGACCCCAGTTCAGGAGTCGCGAACTGCGTGGGCTCCGCGGTGCGTACGGTACTCAAATCGGGTACATCGCACACTACCACCTGCAGGATAATCGGGCTGAGCGAATCAACCAAATTATTAAGACTAAAATTAAGGATTATGTATCAGAGAACCAGAGGATTTGGGACCAGCAGTTAGTTGGACATCTGGAGAGCACATAGAGAAAACTCCTTCTGCGGCCATCGGTATACTGATTCTATTTGATTTACAATGCTGTACGTCTTGGTATATTGCGATCAGAAACTTTAAAAGCGGCGTAGTTATAGGCAGGAGAAATAGAAGCTTCTTCAATGGAACATTTCACCTGAAGCACTAGAAAACGAAGTCGATACCTTGTTTGATTTAATTTCTACCAGACTTACGTTAGTGGTATACATATGGTTCAATCCTCTATCGTACCTTGAACTTTGCTTTACGAGGAGTTTCTTCAAATAATTGTCAAAACAACATTTTCAGGCAGGAGCAAATTTGTTAACTATAATGTTCTACGAAAATATTTTCTATTAAATTTTACTATATATGTAGATATGTATGTCTTCACTTTTTGCTCAGATATTTATTTTAACAATTTTTCCACTTTTTGGGAACTACTTATGCCGCTACAGGAAAACTTTAGTGGGCCATAAAATAAAAACGCGAGATTACATTTGCAAATCTATTGCGAGTAAATTGTATACTGGATATGTATACTTTCAGAAAATATTAGTAAAGTCCAGGCTGGTTTGAATTTCCATAAAATTGTCACGTAGTGTTATTACTGCAAACCCTTTGACGACATACTGAAGAGAAGACTTATGAACCTGAGTCTGGGCGTACTACCCTCACTGAAACTTCTGCACTACAAAGATGAAGGGAGGTCCAGAGTTAGTACTAACGGCAGTTAGATCAAATTGAACAATTGCAGAATATCGTGAACGCTTCTTCCATCCATCGCTTGATGAGCACAACATAAACCTACTTACGAGTGCGCTGTGCTAATTGGTAATTTCTGTAGAAGAAAGTGTTTGAAATCTCTGTCTGAATTCTTCGAAATATCAAAATGGTTTAAGAATATACAGAGCAACGTTTTTAGTGAAATTTGCGATTGCGTTAATCGGTCGTATAGTGGCTTGAAAACATCGCTGAGTGTATTGAGTTTCCGAAATAATTTATTTAATTATACTGTGCACATTAAATTATAGTTGTTAAATTGTTATGGCATCGATTTTTCGTGTTCTGACTATGAAGATACAGGGAAAAGCGAAAATTATAAACAAATTTGAAAAGAACGCTGCATAAAACGCAAATGACTGAATGATTAATGGCATCTCGAAAAGTTAGTCTTCCTCCGCATATGCTAAACAGTTTCTTTTCCTCTCTTTTCTCTTCAATTCAAACGTTAATGAACTCTGAACTCATGTTTACACAATGAAAGTCAAATGTGTAGACAAAATTAATCAATCATTGCCATTTGTTGCTTAGCAACATTTGTCATAACTGTGGTGTAAAACTGTAGTATACCTCATGGAGCCATTAAAGTATTTCTATTGCGAATTTTACTGCATTGCATTTAAGGTTTGTGGTGTGTCTTGTATGTAGCTAACTGCAAAGTCATACAAAATATGTTTAGCGCTGACACAAATTGACAACTTTCTTGGGATTTCTTTAACGTCTCTAACTTTATATATTGAAATTGTGGGCTGGCTACTCGTAGGCGTTATACAAATTGCAATTGAAACTTTCTTTTCCGCTTGAGGGCGTACTGGATGTAGGGAACTGATCGCAAAGTTAATTTCATTGTCTTGTTGTGGGTGAAATGATTTACTATACTTCTTTGACTTTTGACGCTAAATGATAACATATTTTCCTTGAACTATGAATTTTGTATAAAGCAGATTTGAAATACATATAATATAAAGTTTTTTTTTGTGGAGGCTTCTTAATATTAATCATCGTGGCTTTATTGGGGAGACAATAATTTACCTTCACTTGGCATAGAGCGATCCTATCTTTTGGCATTTATGTAGTCGTTCAATCAACTGCTTTATATCATACATCATAGGAGGTTCATGGTATTTGCTTTCTCTCTAGTTTTGGTCAATTATAGTACATGACCTACCATACTCTTGGGTATGCATACGACCTGGATATTATAATTCTGGAAAAATTCGGGAGTGCTGTCCCGGACGTTAAATTTGTTTAGGTATGTACTGCGACCTGGACGTTACAAGCGTAGCTCTTTGTGTGGCCACAAACTTGTGTGCCAATGAAGGCCACAGCATAAATCCTCAAATGTATATTATTGTACCGTTTACTTCAAAGTATAAACCAAACTTTAGTTCATTCACTTTTGGGGAGACAGTGCTTCAATACTTCGATGAGATCAAATATCTAGGGACTATGCTAAATAAACGAGTCAATTGGAACTCACACTTTGCAAAAGGGTTGCTAAATCCAGACGGGCTGTGTGGGTCTGCTTTTTGGAAGAACACAGGCTCTGACCTCATGATTGCGTCTTATGCATCCACAGTTTACTGCAAATGTTGGCATGTCTCGCCGCCATTAGATTGATAAGAACTGGCTCAAGGGCCGCTATAGAGTCGCTTCTTGGATGAACTCCTCTTCATATTTTTGTACAAGAAACAGCAGCTACAAGGTATCTGCAAGTTCGACTATCCAACGCTATTCTTGGGACGATACCAGGTTTGGAAATATTCGCAGTTTCTGACTCCATAAATGAAGATATCTACTTTTGACAGAAAGTTCCAGGAGAAAATCACAGAGCGCAAAGATTGACCAAATGGGCTTCCTGCCCTTGACCCCAGATATTTGCATTGGTACACAGACAGTTTAAGGCTGAGCAGGTGTCTAGGGGATCTGTAGACTGGCCAGGCTATTATTTTTATTGAACTCGAGGCCGGGTTTTTAATGAAAATGTATTGTGGAAAAGCAACAATAATTTCAAAAAATGGTAGAAGTGATAGCTATTTCGGAAATCGCCACATTTCCTCATCAGACTTCTTTCAGTAGGATTCGAACCGACAATCCCACTGACTCAGCCAGTTGCCTACGCACTGAACTAAGTTCGCCTTGTTAATTTTTGTTGCTTATTTCCACTATTTCACATGCTAAGCCAACTACAATCAAGCGCAGCTATTCCGCTGCCTCGAGCTCAATAAAAATTGTTGAATATAATTGTTATAAGGCCATAAAATAGCAAAAACAAATAACTTAAGGACGAGCACACCTAAAAGTTAAACATTCTAAAAATAGAATTATTAGCAAAAACCAACAATACCAACAACCACATGATCAAGTGAATTGCAGCGGAATAGCTGCGCTTGATTGTGTTGGCATAACAAAAATGAAAATAGTGGAAAAAAGCAAACGATAATTTACAAGGCGTACTTAGCACGGTGCATAGGCAACTGGCTGAGTCAGTGGGATCGTCGGTTCGAATCCTACTGAAAGAAGTCTGAGCTGGAAATGTGGTGATTTCCGAAATAGCTATCACTTCTACCATTTTTTCAAATTATTGTTGCTTTTCCACAATAAATTTTCATTAAAAAAAATTGTTGAATATAATTGTTATAAGGCCATAAAATAACAAAAACAAATTAAATATTTTTATGTAAATTTTTTAAGCTTAAACCAGACCTGGGCGGCGCCTGCCCGGCGGGCCTATACGCGTATACATACACGCTCTGCTTTAGAAGGCAGCGAAAGCTTCATTCAGCCGCACGACTTGTTCGCACGCACACAGTGACATCAATTGCTCGCACACAACAAAAATTCTCTGTCGAAGCTGCCCACCTCTGGGATTTTTTCAAAAAACATCTTTAATAAACTAATTTTATTCATAAAAAAACTCCATTTTTGGAGGTATTTTCAAATCGGTCCAGCTCGCTTAAATCTTAATATTTTTCCGAAACATTTTGGTGGACGTCTTAAAATATAATAGATTTTATAATTCCACCGGAAAAACAGTACCAATTTTGTTTTCGTATGGGGAGTGATGCAGTCTAATGTATATATGTATTTTATATACACATAGTTATATGTACATTTCTGTTCGCCATACAAATCTACCTACTACTGTTCAAAACATTCAAATCTACATATCTACTTCAGCAAATAACTCTCACAGCATGCCGTCAATTGCTGTTGTTTTTGTTGTGTGCCAAGTATAACTTGACTGGATTTGAATTTATGGGTGTTGGTAGTATTGCTGATGCTTTCGGACTGCATTGACTGAATGGCTTTTAAGTGCATATTTCAACTGATTGGATGCTTAACTGCTTGGCTGCATCGCTGCACCGCTGCAGCTGTTTTAGTTAGTGAGCTTGAATGACCAACGATGAAGCGAACAGAGAAGATGCCAATCAATCATGGAATTCTCGGAAGTTATACGATATTTCTCAAAACTTTCGAGAGTATTTGCCCTTGTGCATAGGATAGAGACATAATTGTGCTTTAAGCGCTGCAGGTTCATTGAGGTCGAATATGGCGATTTGAGAAGGAAAGCTGAGGTAGTAATAGTGAGTTCATTAGTGATTTGGACTTTTTAAGTACTGCACACCACTTTATTTGTCGGTATAGTGGTGCTCAAGAAAAACTTGAAATTTAGATTATAGATTATTAAGGAAATTTCTGTGGTAAAAATGAGTTTCTCGAAAAAGAGATCATGGCAGCGGGAATTTAGAAGTGTAGTATAGACTACCTTTCTACAACTGCTTTACCCTTTAATTAGTCATGCTTCCAAAGCCACCATCTGGTTTGAATTCAGTCAGCTTTGCAGACGACGTGGCGACTTACTAGAATAGTGACAGTTTTGCGCAAAAAATACCGACGTAAAACCATTTCAAGATTCTGGTAGTTATGCTTGATAGCCACTTTTTCCTTTAGCGCACCCTTCCGGAATCTGTAATAGGCTGATCCAAGCGACATACGATGGGAAGAGTGCTTCTATACATACATATGTTGCTTTCGCTTATCATCCAAGCTTAACTTAAACGACGAAAACTGGATGCTGACACAAAATCATGCTACCTAACCGGGAAATCCCCAAACAGTTATTTGCTTCAAAATGATCCACCCAACGAGATTGAGGAAGCCTAACTGCCCAGAGAGATCCAAATGCACTCCAGTATAGTTACATTCTGAATGGTGCCACTGTCTTGGAAGGTATCTTATTCGGCAAAAAAGCAAATAAACTGCTCAAAATGCGGTAAAGATCCTCATCGCACTCAAAACCTCTTTTCACGCACCACTAATCCGACGTTTCTGACAGCAGAAATGCAACACCGCGCGCTCTCTTCGTCACCAATGGGCACCAATGGGATGTACACCTCAGTCATCAGACCAGCTGGCAACGTTAGAGGACTCTAGACAAAGGGTATAATAGGAAAAAAGCAAAGACCCGCGTGCCTTGGCTTATCCGGACCAGTAAGTAGCGAACCTCAAGATGGAAGAGTCAATTAATCACTTTCTGTCTACAGACGAAGAGCCTCAAGCAATTGGGTTCACGTTTCTTCAACCGTGCGGGAAAGATAGCGGAGGTGGAACTGTTGCACTCACAATGGAGAATACTGCCCCGAGTGAAATTTATTTAATATTCCAGAGAGGTTAGGAGGGACCTTCCCAAGCCTACAATAAAAATATTATTATCACTTCTTTCTATATTTGGGAAAAGGTGAAAGATCGAGTAGTATCATTTTGTGCAAGTAGTCGACCAACCTAATGCAGCGTAATCAAACTCGAATCCGAAATATTTTCCTCTCTCACTTAAATTCATTTGGTTGGGCAGCTTAAATTTTCAAAGCCTTTAAAAAATGTATTGCAAAATTATATATGCAAGGTAGCACTTTAACTTGCCAAACCCCGTAGAGGAGATCAAAGTAAGCAATAAGGCCCCTAATAAAATATTCAATTACGTTCATTTCTCATTTCTCGCCTACGGAAACATAAAATGTAATAAAACCGCAAACATCACCAAAAATCAATTTCCGCGACGAAACTTCACCGCAAAAACAGAACAGCCAACTTAGCAAACCCACAAATTCGTAGCAGTTTAACAACTTTAGCGCCGACACAATTTATAGATGCCGTCAGAAAAAAAAATATATCTCGTTTTTACGTGAGCGCATAGCAATTTGAACTTGTGGTTACGTCGCATACAGACATATGCACATACGCACACACACACACACACACAACCCTCCGCTAGCTACATGGCACACCAACCATAGACAAACTTCATTGAAATAAACTTTGCGGCGATTGCTTTATAAATGCAATTGACCAAGTTTCGGAACAAATTCGCAAAGCTATTCAATTATTTTCGACGCTTTTATTGCAATTGAATGGTTATTTGAATATGCGAATATTTGATTGTGTGGGTTTTGTATGTGTGTGCTGATGTGTATGTATTTCTATTGATCTTTCCTTTATTTGCAGTTCACTGAACCCAAATTCATAGCGCATTATTTTCGACTACTTAAATGCAAATGTGTGCTATAAAGTGAGTGGAATAAAATGCTCAACGATTTAAGTTTCAGTTTCAGATTCAATAAATTTTTTCTGATTTATTTCTATGCACATATGTATGTATGTACCGAGACGAACAAAAGTATTGGCACAGTGAATTTTTCGCAATAGATGCAATGTTATTTATTCTAATTTATTTTCGAAATTTTTTTTTATTAAGATATAGTTCATACTACAACAAAAAATATAAGAATAAAATCTCTCAACTTTGCGCAAATCTCAGGAAAATTCAATAAATTTGGATACTAGTTTTGGAAATTATTTTTGTGGAAGGTGTTGCCCATGCGTGAAAAAAATTGCTAAAAAATCAACACGACTTTCTATAACTTCATACTTGCAGTTCTTTATATTAAAATTGAATTCGCTATAAAACTACATACTTAGAATTTTTCTAAGGAATCTAAAAAAATAGAAAGTGGAAATTAGTATGCAAATTTATTGAATGTTGCTTAGTTTTGCGTAAAGATTAGAGATTTTATTGTTATGTTTTTTGGTGTGGTCTGAACTATATTTTTATAAAAAATATCTAAAATAAATTAGAATAAAAAAACTTTGCATATATTTCGAAAAATTCACCGATCAAATAATTCACCGTTCAAATAATTTTGTTCGTCACTGTATGTACATGTATGTATGTGTACATGTATATGCAACCTCACATGATTGCACACCCATCTACGAGCCATTGCAAAAGGAAATCTCATCGAATGGCAGCCAAATTAAAAAGACAGCAAATCAATATTGAGAGACAGCGACGCCAAGCCCTCGCATGCTGCTTCGCTTACAATCCGATAGCTAATTTATCTACATTTACGTCTACATGGCGTATGAGTGACATAAGACACATCAAAGTGTGGCATATAAAACAAACAATTGCCGATGAGTGAATTGTGAGCTCAAGCGGTAATACTAATTTTCGAACAAGATTTTAGCTGTGCAACTACATTTACTCACTTCATAAAATTTTTTTCTTCTAACATTTTTGCTGACCCCTGCTGATGAGCTTGCGATATTAAAAAATTTTACTACTAACCGCCAAGCGTTCACAATTTGTGTAGGTCGCTCTTCAAAACTCCCGCTGATTTGTATATTTGATGTATGTAAGTATGTTAATATTATACATACAAATCTATTTATGCGCTGTTCATGCTTTTGGGCCTATTTGGCTCTCCAGCTGTCCAGCGTGCCGTGTTTATTTTCTATTGTCCAGCCAATGAGTCTGCAGTGTATATTCTAGCGAATGAGTCAGCATTAATTTGAACAGATGTGTGCCTACTTGAACAAATATTTGTGTATGTGGGACCATATGCGTGAATGGGAATGCGTGCCGAGTGCTGACTGCCAGACAAATTCTAGTTAAATTGTCCATGACTTACTTATTTTTTATACCCGACAGCACTTGTGCACAAGGGTATATTAATTTTGTTCACATAACGGTTGTTTGTAACAGCCAAAACGAATCGAGATAGATATAGACAAATGTATACATAAATGATCAGGATGAAAAAAGAAATCGATTAAGCCATGTCTGTCTGTCCGTCCGTCTGTCCGTCTGTCCGTCTGTCCGTCCGTCCGTGTACACGATAACTCGAGCAAAAATTGAGATATCTCAACGAAATTTGGTATGTAGGTTTCTCTTAATCCAAGGTAGGTTGGTATTGAAAATGGGCGAAATCGGACGTTAACCACGCCCACTTCCCATATAACGGTAATTTCCAGAAATACGAAAACTGCGATATTTTAGTA
>NW_016160712.1:0-23230 GCF_001687245.7 Rhagoletis zephyria | reverse complement strand
TATTGAAGCTAATTTATTCAAAATTGATGCTTGCAACAATTCTTTACCAAGAAATACGTTTATGGTAAAATTTTGGAAAATGGGCGTGGCACCGCCCACTTATGATCACATATAAGTATATCGGTAACCGTTCTACCAATTTGTACCAAACTTGGTGTGGTTATTGTGCTTGCCACATATAAGCAAAACGTTGAAAATTATTGAAATCGGACTAAAATAACGGCCGCTTCTCATATAACGGTACGTTTCAGAAATGCTTGAAACTTCAATATTTCGAAATTGAAGGGCGCCAATTTACTCAAAATTGATACACCTCGGCTTACCATCTAGCGGTAGCTTTCGGAAAAGTGAAAAAACATATATTTAATACTTGCGCCGGGTATTTAATGTTCGGCTCCGCCCGAACTTAGACTTTCTTACTTGTTTAATAATCACTTAGACCGCAGTGGGCACTTTCTTACTAAATGGTCACTGGATAACTTACATACAAATATTTATTTATTTTCTCGTGGCTTAGGATTGTAAAATGTGAGCTTAATAATGAACAGAATTGCACAAGTTTGGAGTACAGGATTAGACCACGAAATCACTTGAATTTATATTTCTCATATCGGTAAGAGTTACTCCCTTTTTATATGCCTTTACCGATCATATATGGGCAAAAAATTAACTGTTAGCCAACTCAATAGCTTGTGAGGATCCACTCTGATATAAATCAGTCGATAGAACGATTTTTAGTCGCACTTGACAATGTGTTTTCACTTATTTGAGGCAAAATGTCATTGAATTCGCCATAGTGAAAACCAGCCTTAACAAAGCTTAGACTTATCGGTCTGAATGCTTAGGGAAGAAAGTACTTACGCTTATCATAATGAAACTTACTCACGCTCTCGTCCATACCTCAGAAAGGTGCGATAGTGATCGACTGTCTCTGACAGTAGGGCAGTATGGACCGGCTTTTATTGAATCGAAGTGGCATGTGGAAGCGACACTCTCACAATCGGTTCTGAGGTAACACCTTTTGGCCTTCCTAATATCTTACTGTGCTTAATCTGACTAGATCAGTGCTCATTTTAGCACCATGTGCGTGTAGTTTTATTGAAAAAGCCTGCACATCCCCTTTGTAAACGCTTAGAGTTCCCACGACCACTAGCCTGTTCTAAATTTAGCCTTCTTTATTTATTACGGGACAACGAAATTTAAAAGTGTCAGAATTAGCGCAATTCAGTTTTGTAAATTTTAAATAAATTTCCTTGGGGCTATAAGGTTTGTTCCTTAGCAACTTGCTAAATTTGCCTCGGTCTGTTTCTTTCTAGCTCCTTTAGAATACTTTCCCTGGCTTTTGCTCCTCCTGGTTTCGTATAATAAAATTTACCCATCCTGCTCATGTCTGTGATGCCTAACTGTACACTGTGAGCTTTGGCATTACATTTTATAGATCACTAATAATATTTTTCCGGCAGTACTCAACAAGATGCTATATATCAAAGAGTGACACGGTGGTATTAGCCCCGAAAAGTAGACCGCAGCAAAACCGTAGTCTGTGAATCTATCACAAACGTTCAGCGTCGTCTATATTGTGGCACGCTCTTCCTGCTGTTTCTATCATTGCTTTATTTCGTAAGTTGAAATTCTTTATATTTCTCAAGCAGTTTTCCGCATAGACATGTCTGCCTTCTTATAATCTACTCTCTACTGTTCGTTTTTCTCCTACTCGACATTCCCCTTCGCTCAGCACATTAGTCAGCTCATTTGCTATCTCAACATTATCTCTAATCTACTTTAAGTGTTTTGTTTCAAAATAAATCGCTTTAATCTTCTCCATTTGCTCGCTCTTCATTTGCAAAATTTCAAATATTTTTTGTGCTCAATGAGGTAAACGAAAAGAAAAACAAATAAGCGGTCATTATTGTTGTTATTAGAGCAAAAGTTTATGAGGTGTTTGTTTATATTTTTTCTAATGCAGCTGGCCAATTGGGTATGTCGTTGTTGTGGCCACGAATATACTCGTATTTTTTTGTTCGTTTTTATTTGGCACTCATTTTAAATTGAGGCCATTTATGGCATTTTGAAGTAGCGTCTGTTCACCTTGTAGTTGAGGCTGTTTTTGGCTTTTGCTGGTTTAGAACTTGAACAAGAAGTTTAAGGCACCCAAATGTAAATGAAAATTAAAATTCTGATAAGGAAACATAGAGGCAATTTTGCAAAGACATCTAATTTTTTGGAAAGAAATCATATGCAAGTATATATGAAATCAAAATGCAGAAATTTTAGAGTATTAGGCAAGTACTATGATTGATCTGACTAAATATAACAAATGCAATTTTGGATGACTAAATCAAATGATCGACGTTCAAGGAAAATACATAGTTTTCTGATCATCAATTTAGTTAAGTTTTCTTTTCATTGATTAAAGGTTGAAGTCCAAGACTAGAGCTAAAGATTAACTGAGTAATATAATGCAGCCCTACATGTGAATGATAGGTTTATTTATAGAAGCATTGGAGGCGAATTCGAACTTAAGTACATATAAATTCTGGTCCAGGTATAGAAAATGTACCCAATTTACTTGATGGAAAGAACCACTCGACTGAAGAGGCTTCGACTTTATACCTCATAACAAGGATCTCTGTGTAGTTAGAGTGCACAGTGGTTCAAAATTGGCATTTTGTGTTCCCAATTCACTGGAGCCTTCATTTTTACTTCAATTTGATTACTTTCCTTTTAAATGAAAGCTAATAAAATTTGCATGAGACCAGTTGAGAACGATTTTTGAATTTTTGTTTGTTTGCGTTAAATTTTTTAGTGCAAAGTGCAGAAAAAGTAGCAGTTCTGAAAAAAATTGATTCTCCTGTTCCAGTTAATAAATGTTACATAATAAACTATAGTTGAAAACAATTGTAAAGTTCTCTCAAAACAAATAATAAAAATATAAAGAAATAAAATATTTGAAAAGCTATAAAGAAATGTTCACCAAAATATATTTTTTTTGTTTTTATAAAAAATTTGGGTATGCAGTTTTATACATCATTAATAATATAACAAACGCTTTTAGTTCCCATTTAGCATGCAGATGTGCTCGAAATTTTAGTGAAAAAATTATTAAAAATTAACGCGACCTCTTAGCCAGCTGCAAATTACACTTTATTATGCTAAAATTTAATGATCTATAAAACTGCATACCCAACACTTTTCTAGAGCCTCAAAATTACTGGTATAACATTTCAAATTTTTCTTGCGAATTTTGTTTTCATTTTGGGGGACCCTAAAATTGTTTTCAACTACTTTATACTATAAAACATTTATTAACTGGAACGGAGAATCAATTTTCTTCAACTTTTCTACTTTTTCTCCGCTTTGCACTAAAAAAATTCAATACAAACAAACAATAATTCAAAAATCGAGCTTAACTGATCGCTCGCAAATTTTATTAGCTTTCATTAAAAAAAAAAGTTATCAAATTGAGTGAAAAATGAAGACTTCAGTTTCTCTCAAAACATCGAAGAGCCGCCTGAGCAGATGTTTTCATTATCCATTATAAAAAGGCACCCGCTTACCAAGTTTCAGACTGATATCTCGAAAACTGAGGAACAAGTTGCGTTTTGGTATACTTTTGTATGGGTCTATCTCTCACTCTTTTCGTACTTACCAATTATCGGAACATATTTATAATACCATTTCATGTTCATGAAAGGTATACAAATTTCGAATGCACATGCACGAAATTCCCTTTAACTGAAATACTTAAAAGCGTAAACATTTCCACACTCAAGCGCATTGTATTCCAGACGACGCATTTCTACACATGCCTGCACACACAACCAAACATCAACATCAATATACACGGTTTTTTGTACATCTTCATAGTTGAATAGCTTTTAGAAAGTGCTGAGCAGTGACATTTAACACCAGCTGTCAGAACGCGTCATTGCAATGTTCTCACTTTTGCCGCTTTTATTAGAAAACTCTTGCGTGCATGTGTGGATGTGCATATGTATGTAAATGTGTGGGGATTTAGAAACGCCAAGGCTAAGCTGGTGGCGAGGAAAAAGGCGCCAGCCACCACTGTTGTGCGTAGCTTCATTTTTTTAGCAGATTTTCTTTTTTTCGAATTTTCGTTCATTCTTATTTTTTACTCTTTCGCTATCAAGTGTACTTAAAGTTTGTTTTTATAAAAAAACCACAGCGTCTAAAACTCAAAGGAAAGTGAGAAAAGTTGAGTGCGAAAAGTCAAGAGAAAAGCAAGAAAAAAATATTAGAGGCGGATGAATTTTTTCTCATCTTGTGGGAATTTAGTTGTGGTGGGCAAAAATGTTATGCCATGAATGCTTTCACTTACACGCATGTGGCTTTGAGCTGGACTAAGAAGCTGAGTCAGTAGAATTACGAGAATGCTTGTGAGTGGATTTTGAGGATTTTGCAAAATTTAGCGTTTCCTAAATATGATGTGGTGAGCTTCTTAAAGATGATACAAACATTCAAAGTCAAGGCACCATATGCGTAAAATAATCTTTGTTAAAAATGACTTTTGAAAATTGTTTTTTATCACAACCTGATTTTTAATATCTACATAATTTTAAAAATATTGTTATTTTTGCCAGATACTAAAATGAGAAATTTTAGGGTAATGAAGTCGTAAAGTATGTATAGCGACGGCTGGGTGGAAGGTCGACCTATCTCTTCAGCCGGTTCGAAAACGCTCTTTCTTAGAAAAATTTTCAAAAACGCCCTACCTCAGAATTTGGTTGAAGAACGTCGTATTTTGAGAAACGAAGTTCACTTGCAAGAAAAATACAGCGTCCTCCAGACGAAATTCTTAGCCAAATTGGAGCTTCAGGATGGCTAATTATTAAGAAAAATATGTATATTTAGTGCCAGTTTTCCCAGAGTTCACGCCTTATATGCCTTTTTCAAAATAAGTTTCAATTGATTCGTGCCCTAATTATGAAAAAGGTCATCCATGCAATACACACTCAAGCTGTGAACCCTTTTTAGACCTTAAAATCAGTTCGTGCTAAAGCTTGGTATCCAGCCCTCAATAAAAATCTAAAGAAAAATTTTCATTATTGCTGCCATTTGAAAAAGTACTTTGCCGTTGTTGTAAATTTTCTTGAAGAAATAAATATACAAGCGTTTTATTTTATTTTCAGAAAAAGAAAATTTGTTTTTCATGAGAGCTACTATTTAGATTCAAGATCATCAAATTTAAAATCAATTCAAAGAATTTGCCGAGCTTTTCAGCCTTACGTATAGCAAGTCCCGGGTAATGAAAGTAGAGATCTGATGCAATTTCCTCCTCTCTCGCATCCCATCAGTTTCTACAGAAATTACAAAAGTATCAGACTAGTTGCATTTTCAAGTTTTTTTTAGGTCTCCAAACTCTCCATGTTGCAAAATTATCTGCAGAAAAAATTGTGCATGAAGAATATACTGTTGCCAAAAGCGTAGCCTATTCTCTATTAATTCAAAAAATCTCCAAACTCTCCAGTTCTAATAAACCAACAAGAAACAGTTCCTGAAGAAACAACTGTTGCCATAGATAAAAAAATACCTATTTTACATAAATAAAAAAATCTTTAATATCTATAATGTAAAGACATCGGCCTGTTAATGGAAATGATTTCCAATTTTTCGAACAAGTCTCCAAACTCTACATTTTATAGATTTTCATACAAATGTAAATCGGTAATTTTTCTGCAAATATATTTAATTAAGTCTTAGCAAGATTTTGCTATTTTTGAAAAATTTCTAAATTTTGGTTTTCAATAAAATTTATTAAATAAAAAATCTTGTTGGCAAAATCCACAAACTCTCCAAACGATCCATCCTTCTCATGAAGAGTCTAATGCGTGACCATTGGATATTCCGTATGACCGTGCTTTCTGTAGGCCTACTCTCAGTTTTCTGTCACTATGACTAAGTACCTAATTGAGAAACTAAAGACTTAAGACTTTTAAAATATGAATTGAATCAAAGACCTTCTTCTAGCCAGTATTATGTGTTGCTTTCCGAAAGCAACGGAGCTACATACAAACTTTTTCACATCTCCTAAAAAGGCGGTAATTCTATAGGTGGCAACTCATAAAAATTACCGAAAAAAAAACTTTGCAAAATACAGAAAACGTTAAAGTAGTTTTTTTACGGTTCTTATGCACTGTAAAATAGTTTTCTCTTACACACTTTTAAAGTGTTCCCACGACCTACTATCTTTCCACATATTGTTCTACAAAATTTCAGAAATCTGCCTTCCATTATTTCAGTTAACAGCTTCCAACAGTATTTCACTGAAGTATACCTATACCTAGACATATACATTAGGATGAAGCGAAAAAAATTAAAATTTCGATTTCGAGATTCGAATAGTGCGAAAAAGTTGCGTAACATGATCACATTGAACCGTGCTAAACCGTTTTTCGATTAGATAATATTTATGGTCGCTCCAAGTGTCTTAAACTTTCGAAGAAATCTCTCAAATAATTACTTTTTATACTAAATTAAAAAGACTTTGTAGAAAGTGAGTATGCAGGTTTGTAGCTCATTAAATTTTAGTATAATAAAGTGCAAGTTTCGCAATCCTAAAAATTTCTGTTGATTTTTGATAACACCGGATCACAAATTTGTATTTGTTTTGTTCTACGGATGCCACTATCCTATTCGTATGTAAAATTGCTCGCTGATTCCGAGAATTGAGTTAATTTTTGTATCTATGAATAGCGGAAAAATAAAAAATAAAAAAATTTTTGGTAAATGCTTTGCTTTTGTTTGAAAGCCTGTTCCTTTACAAAAAAAAAAAAAGAATTAAGAAAATCGATGGATAAATAACAAATTAATCATTGGTCAAATGAAAATGTGCAAGATTTTTTTTTAAGAAAAGTGAACACTGAACAGGAACGAGTATATATGGCGCAACATTCTTTCAGACTAATTTTTCATACAAAAATGTTTGCGTATTTTCATTTGCCAACTAATTCCTTTTTGATTTATACATCGATTCAATTCACTAGTAGCTTAATTTTTTGCCACAGATCAGGCTTGAACGCAAGTAAAAAAAATTTACACCGAATCTTTTATTTTTTTTAATTTTCCCCTGTTTAAATTTGATTTTTTTAATTTTTTCATCAAAAAACAAAAAATCTGAAATAATTAATAACTTTCTCAGAAACTACCAGGCCTATCGAAAATTGATGTATGCACGCTTCATGGCGAATTTTATCAGCTTTAATTTTCCACATTTCGTATTAAGATTTTCGTAAGATATACGTGATTAAGTGCAACCACTTTTTTTTTTAGCTGAGTAACGGTAAATTGCAAATATCTAGAAAACCTATACAAAGAACAAAAATTTTACTCGATTTTCGAAACCAGCGAGCAAATATATACTATAAAAATTTCGAAATCGTAAAACAGATTTTTTCGCTGCACACTAATATACTTACATACATGAGTAGGTGAAATTATGCATTTCACTGTGTTTCATCTCCATTAACGCTAAATAAAAACGCTGCGTATACTCAAGTTCAGTTTATATATACATATATATATATTTTTTCTTCTACTAGTGGTTCATTCATTTTTAATGGATGCACACTTTCTAGCATCTGCTTTCCAACCACAATAATAATAATACATTTATGTATGTATGTACCACCCAAAATCAGTTTATGCAGGGAAAACATACCATTAATATCTTGTGCAAAAAATAAATTCAATACATCCCTTCGGCATAGGCGCACACGCACACACCAATTTCATTGGGATTTTGCACAGCTTGGCCTTATTTCGCTTGCTTGGTTCATTGTGCTGCTATAACAATGAGCACATATGTACATACATACCTACGGGTTCGTGCATAATGGTTATTGTTTTCTTATTACTAGGAAATGTATGGTCTGTACTTGGTTAAAGCAATATTCGCCAGTAATGGATGTTTTTGTTTTGTTGCTTTAATTTTAAATTACATGCCATTGTTCGCGTTGTTGGGGGCAAAAAGGTCGCTTAGATATTTCACGAAGGTCCAAGTCCTAAAGTAAGTGTTAGAGTGTTTCTACATACATGTGTACATACATACTTATATATGTACGTATGAATTACTTTAAAAATCAATGGATTTTTGGTATGTCTGCAATCGTAATAAATTTTTGTTGTTTGAGAACTGTCAGATATTAAAGTTAAAGTTTACTGACCTTAGAATTTCTAGCACCGAATATATTTCATAAAACTCATAAACTCGCTCAAATCATGACTCTGCGAATTAAGTGTTCTATGAAAAAATTTCTCGCTCTTTTCTAGTTAAGGTCCCTAAGGGCGTCTATGTGTACAAATATTTTATGGTTGTGAAAAAATGTGGGACATTTTTTGAAGTAATGTTTTTTTTTAATTTATCTGCCCTTTCAACACGAATTTCGTCCTGCAAAAAAATGGTTTTTAAGGGCAGATAAATTTTAAAACCTTCTTAAGAAAACGGCACTTAAGCTTTATACTAAAAAGTGAAATTTAAAACTACCGAGATAAGTTGTAAAACAATTCTCTTAGTGTTTGATCAACACACAAAGATGCTAACATTGGGCATAGTGTGACTGAGACCATCAATAAAATTCCTTAAATTTTTCCACAGAGTAGTAGCTAATATGGAGCAGAAATAAAAGTCAATTTAAGTAGGGGTGGTACACTCAGGCAGCAGTACCGACCGAAGCAAGGAAAATCAAAGCTACAGGTATTCACATTAACGGGGCAGCTTTTAGCACGAAACAAACTATTTACTAACATATTTATAGAATTTGCTTCAATACTTTGGCTTATCACTAGCGCCAGCACCTTCCCATTTAAAGACCAAAATAAAAAATAAAGTTCAACGTGCAGAAGTCTAGGTGTCTGGCGGACAGCCAAGCTGAACTCAAGGCATTGGCCAGCCCTCTAAGTGTCAGGTCACTCGGGAGTACCTGCTAATGCGGCATAGGTATCACTGTTTGGCTAGAGAAAGCTCATCTCAGACATGCCTTGTTCCGCTAGCAGTTATAGTACTCCCACCTTCGGTCATCGAAGCCACCGTCAGAAACTATTTAGGTGAATGTTTCGTTCGGTTATGACTTGTAGGCTTCAAGCGGCTGCAGCTGGGCAAACTCATGTTGATCTCATTCACAGAGCGTCTTGCTAGGTATTTGCTTTCGTTGAGCATACGGGGCTGCAGGCAACTTGAGGAACTGTTGACTGGTCACTTCTCGTTGCATAAACACCTCACTGTGATGGGCATACATGAAAACCGCATTCGCCATTCCTGCCTTGAAGTGGATAAGACGGCGGAGTGCTTTAAGGATTAGGTATTAGGCTTTTTGAAAGCGATGTGTTGGGAGACGAATATCCGAGCTCTGGAACACCCAACAATCTACTCGGATTATTTGTCGATCGTCTAGAAATAAAACATATGAAGAGGATTAAGAGGGAAAAAGAAAACGCGGAACGGCTTCAGTCGGCTCAGCACTGGTTTCTGTGTGCACATACCCCAAGAGGTGTGCCAACTACTATTATTTGAGTAAAATTAGGTTTATTTAAATAATATAAAATTTTGTACAACTTTCAAAATTGTTGAATATCAACTTTAGTCAAGGCAAATTACAATCGACACGATATGTGACGTTGAATGTTAGAAAAAAGTTACGTATACGCACAAGGGATTAAAGGGTTAAAAGGGATATTTATATCTAAAATTTGACTTTTAACAAAAAAAAAATCACAACTATGCATGTATTATCTCTACACTTTGCAATAGGAGCAACAGAATTGGACAAGCTTATTTGTCTCCACATCGCATGGATCGTCTACCTCGGGACGAAGCGTGTGACTTTTTGCAGGCATTTCATCCACCAGATCGAGCTGGTTTGATCGGTAAATGAAGCTTTCCTTTGCACCTTCTCCTCTGCTTCCACCAGCGGCTACCGCGTTTCATACTTTTCATACTGCTGAGATAGGTGAACTTATATATTTATCTCATTATAGTTTTTAAATGGGTGGTAACGCTACTTAAAACATTTTTATATATGTATATAGAAGTTAAACAGGCTGCCAGCAAATATAGAAATAACAACATTTATTTTCGTCTGCCTATTTCCGAATTCCAGATGCATAAGGCAGATTTGAGAGGTTTTTACACAACGCAAATACTAAGTTAAACTAAAATAGCATACGACCAGTATAATAAAAAAACCCCCCCTACAACTATGGAGATATATTAAGGGTATTCCGGGGACAACAGCGCCGTACTCACTAAATAAATTTCTTTGAAATCATTTGCGAGGTTTCAGAAATCAGTGAAAAAAATGTCGTTTAAAAATAAAATACATCTCGCCAATGACGCTATTTATGGGGACAACAATTCTACTTTGATAAAGTTTTATAAAAAAATAATATTTTTGTGTAAAAAAAATTCTCAACAATAGCGCCATTTATCGGATCATTTACACACCCAAAAAATTTCATTTAAATCGGTTGGGTGGTTTCATAGATTGTAAAATGCTAAACTTATTTCGTTCAAGTTATTATACCATAAAGTAATAAAAAAATAATGCATTTATTTTTAGTAGTTTCTATAGTTTGAAAGTTATAAAAAGGAAAAATATGAATGACTTGGTGCACGAGTTTCGCTTGCTGCTACTGCAATTACTTTACTACTAGGGGTATTATTATAAAGTGTTACCAAAGCCAACTTGGATCGGAAAGTGGTAAGATGATGGGTCATATCGAGACTTGATTTTAAAATTTTCTAATTGGGGTTTTCGTTCTACCTGTACTGAGCTACTTATATGTGTGTCCCTTGGTGTCTTTCCTGTAAAACTATAAAACCAGATAACCCAATAACCAGGCCAGCGTGAACAACCACAATGTTTATTGGTTTACCAAATAAATGATTACACAAAAAAATATAAAATAAAAAACCATTGAGTTTTTGTCGTTTTAATTTATTTCTTTACATTTACAATTCTTACAATCTACTTCTAACTAATTATAAGTTTTGTTTAAATAGTAAATGAATTGTATTAAAATTTTGTAAAAACACCTTCGAAAGTCTTGAAGGCTTTGTTTATGTGAAAAAATATAAGCGTGTATATATTGAGATTTTACAGAGCAGCGTTAACCGCATTAAATATTTGTTTGCAGTAAATGTATTTAACCTCAAGAAAAAATATTATGTTCGTCAGCTAATCAGAAAGAATAAGAAGAATTTTTAAAACTAATTTCGAAGATATTTTTAAATTAAATAATTCCAATATTAATTATAGCGGGGATTATCTGCTTAAACTCGTTTGAATTAAAATACAAAATTGTAGTTTGAAATTTAGAAAAATAATGCTTATATCGAGCCGTAACCACCAAAACAACGTAAGCGAAATTTTTTGGCGGTTAGCGCTCGATATGTAAATTCAATTTATTATACGTTATCAGTTATTAAATTTTTTTTTTAATTTTGAAATACTTTTTATCACACACAACTCTAAGCTAAAAGTAATTCTAATATTTTTTCCTTTTATATGAAATCTAACACCGTAACAGATAAATTCGATTGGCTCATTACAGAGTAATAATTTTGTGTTTTTTTGCTTGTATACTAATAATTTTTCATTTATTTTGATTAAATTTTTGGTACTTTTCCAAGTTCTTATAAACGAGAAGATTCTATGCATAAGGAACTGCGGAATTTTGTTCGTTGTTACTTTAAACTACTTTTTCATTGTTTTTATTTTATTTTCTTAAAATTAATAAGCAAACACATAAAGAATTACAAAAAGATTTAAATTTTTTTCTATAATACAAATACCTGTATATGTAATACATATATGTATAAACTTTTCTCATATGCCATGCTCAAACAACACAACAGCTTCAAAAGACTTGGGCCAAGATGCAGAAATAGTGACGACACTCCGAAAAAAAAGCTGAAATGTATGAATGAGCTTTAAAAGCTGGCCCAAACTTTTAAGCTATAAAATTATTACAATCCGCTCTCAGAGTTGTATGAGTACAAGTCAGATGTGGCGAAGGAAAAAAGTGAGAGCTAGCTAGTGGAAAGCTCCTGACAAACGGAATAATATAGCCTGGCTTGAATGGCAAAATTCGAAAGATAATTTTATTAGCTAATATATTTATGTTAGCTAAGTCTTCCACACGAAGTAATTTATTTGCTTAAATTTCTTGTTTAATGAAACTAATTAATTAATGAATGAAACTAATTAAAGTGAGTGGTGGAGCACATCAATTAAAAAGGTTCATGTTAAACAAATTCGCATAAATTATGACAAAGCTTAAAGATGACTAGCTTTATAGAGAGCTTATAAAGTTTTCAATTTGGTTTTGTTCTCCGGAAACTCGCTTGAAAAAATTTAATAAAGTAATAGGTTTTGAATTTTATTGTGCCTACTACTGCGAATCTTAACTTTTATCCTGTTTTAGTATCAGAAAAGCTTACTCGTCAAAGGAAATTTTCAATGCCAATTTCTAGACCTAATTCGGTTTTACTGATTTAGCCTTTCGAATCGGTTTTCAAATAAGATACAAAACATTGAAAAATTGAGTTTTTTGGAGACCGAAGCTTTTTAGCAATTTTTGTGTGAAACGGTTTTCAAGCCTTACTGGTTCAAAAAGAATATTACAAAATCCAGAAAATATTTAAGATGGTGGTTTTAAATCACTGATGGGCACTGTCTTGCCCGCGGGCAAAGCTCTTTTTGTATATGCGCGAGCAGAGTAAAAGCTCTCTCTGCGCATCCCTGTTTTAAATACCTTAAAGCTCAAACGTGGACAAATGAAGGTTTTGCTAATACATACTTTATATGTACAAATCTCTTTAGTTTTTATGTAAGTGCCCACAGAGGAAAAGCTTTGTCTGGACGTCACTGTACTATATACGTAGGTACATAGACATGTGATGATCGCAACGTACCTAAAAGTTAAAAAAGTGGAAATATGGCGACTTTAGAAACTACGCTTACAATTTTGCTTTGGCAAAAAAAAGATTTTACTATCTAGAGAACTTTAAAAGCTTCTCATCTGCTCATTACAGCTCCGAAACAAGGAACAAGCTTTTAGTTTCCAGAACAAGCACACAACATTACCAGCGGAACTTTGAAAGCTCCTAAAGCTTTCTAGAACTTTTGTGTACGAAGAAAATAGATAAAGAATAGAATGGGTTAAAACTCGTTAAAGCAAATTGTAGATTCTGTATTATTGCGAACAGAGAAAAAGCTCTTTCAGGTCTTCACTACACTATATATGTATGTTGACTAGTGAAGCCGTACACGAACTTCCATAGGGTATTAGCTTTCTGCTCACCATTGGAATACATATCTAGTATATGCGCACAGGGTTAAAGCTTTCTACGGTCATGAGGATATGAGAAGGATGATAATAGACTGTGCTTTTGGGAAAAACTTTCTTCAGAGTTTTCTATGTAAAATTTGATACGTTTATACTATTTATTTACTATATTCATCTAATTCTTAACCGACTTCACAAAAAAGAGAAGGTTGTCAATTCGTCAGTTTTTTTTTTTATGTATGTATGTTACCTCATAACTTTGGACCGCGTTAACCGATTTATATAATTTGTTTTTTTTTTAAGGAAACGTGTTACCTCACAGGTGGTTTAAATCCGATCATTGGAACATGAAGAAATTAACGATGATCTTGAATTTGTATATGGAAATTGAAGTCGGTTTTGTTTTTTTTTGCTTAAAAATTACTTGTTAGCTATTGAAAATGCCAAAGGCCGTCTTTTCCTTTGTAATATGCTTTAGTAATTTTTATTTAAGTCAAAATATGGTTTATTTTGTAAGAGAATGAGATGGCTTTGAAATTTTTTCTACCAAAGAATTCTAATCTTATCATTTCTGTAATATTATTTTAAGTACGTCACGCAATGTCGCAGTAAAAAATTGCAATTCCTAAATCCTATTTCTTTTTTGCAACAAGAGTTTCAGTTGCTAATATTTCTAGTCCAGTTTCCACTTTCAGTCTTCCAAAAGCTCTAAAACCAAACCATTTTCTGTTATATTCTAAAAGTGTTGGATAAAACTTTCAACCCTATTTTGAAGTATGTGTGAACATTTGGTAACTACTATCGATAGTGTGTGCTCTCCCTATACACACCCTAATGATCTAATTTTACTCCTACACAGTGTAGTAATTTTTTTTACTTTTTTCAGATTCACTCAGTAAAAAAATTCAATTACTAGACTTTACATTTTTCTTGTTTTTATGGGCTTTTCGCAATGCCTTGTTTTCAGTTATCGTTTTCACTCTACCAATAGCTAAAAATCCTTTATTTCCAATTATTTTTTGTAAGATTTTCTAAGCTTCTATGACCTCCAAACATATCTCAATTATTCTTTACTTGCCCAGCCCTAAAACTAACGCGGCCATACCGTTCTTACATCCAATCTCTCTTGCTGCCCCTACGTTTTTCTTGACACATGTATCTCATATCAATTTCTCGCTGCCAACCGCTTTTGCTGACACTCACCTCCTTGCCACATAGACGATCGTCTCTACTGGCGTGCGACCACCCATAGCCAAGTCTTATAAATCTGTGTGCAATACTGGCATTTTACTATTAATCTCAACAACATCTGGTTGCGTAGACCGCTCATCAGCTGTCATCTGTCCCAACTTAACTCCTGTGGATGATATGTCAGGCAACAAAAGCATTGTGGCATTTGTGCCCATCACAACGCTGCCAACCGAGTTGTGTGTGATGACGGGCGCATGCACCGGCGGCAAAAAGTTTGACTGTGGATCAGGGCTAACAATAAACTGGTTCGCAGAAACGCTAGTGCCAGTTGTCGTTGTAGTGCCGGTAGTTGTTGTCGTCGCCGCTGCAGCAGTATTCTTCGCATTGGTTGCATTATGATTGCGCGTCACAAGCGCCTTCTGCTTTTGTTTTGCCTTCTTTGGCGAGAACAATCGATCCGATTGACGATTTTTGCCAAATTTGGGGAAGAAACTATTTTCCAGTTGTAGTTGCGCATTGACGTCCTTGCGGGCGGCGCAAGTGCATGCCTTCAGGAAACTCTTCTTGAAATTGTCACTCAAAAAGGCGTAGAGTATGGGATTCATTGCGGAATTCGAGTAGCCTAGACAGCCGGCCAGCAGGAAGATGGTGATCTCAAGTCTCGATGCGCATTTGCTTGGCGACGAATTGATGAGCGCCACCTGTGATATCCAATAGGGTAGCCAACACAGTATGTATACTGTAATCACTGTTAGAACCAGTTTGGTCACCTTGCGGTGAGAGCGCTTCTTCTCTTTGGACTTTTGCTTTGGACCCACTGTATGCAATTTGCGTATGACCAGAAAATAGAAGATTAGAATGAAGGTAAGCGGTGTGGCAAAGCCCAATGTCAGTGTGTACAGTATAAATGTGGTACCCGATTGTGTATTTTGTGCTTCGGGCCACTTGATGTTGCACGACACGTGATCCTCATTCAATTGCACTGTGTTGGCAAATAGTATCACGGGCAACATAAGTAGCACCGACGTCAGCCAAGCAAAACCCGAGACCAGCTCCGATACGAATGGTGTGCGATAGCGTGGCGATGAAATTGGATGACAGACGGCTATATAGCGATCCGCTGACATGATCAACAAGAAGATCGACGATGTGAATTGTGTAATCGATGTGCTCACCATGTAAGCTTTGCAAACGTAATCGCCGAACTGCCAGCTGCCAACTTGCATGGTATACAATAAAATTGGTATGCCAATGAGGAAGCACTCATCAGCTATAGCCAGATTGAGTATGTAAATGTTGGTGACTGTTTGCATTTTCGAAAAACGCAAAACTACATAGATAACGAGCGTATTACCGAAGAGTCCAATGATGCAAACGATAGCATAGAGTATCATTGTAATAAGATTGGCAATGGCATTTTGTCCATTGTGACATACCAACTCATCTTCGTAGGTCTCGTTGAAGGTCATGTTGAAGATAGCGCCATTTACGCGACTAAAGAACTCATTGGGCTCCAATTGAAAGAGATTCAAATTAGGCAGCAGCTGTTCTTGAATATTTGCTAATGCGCGTGCGCGTGCCATAGCCAAACTGGAGCTGATGTGTTCACGTCCACCAGGCGGTTCACCAACGTCGCTGTTGCCGCTTTGTGTGTGTTGTGGCATTAAGCTCGCCAGTAGGCTGATGTAGAATAAATTCGATATGTTGGACTCCATTTGGCTGGACTGATGGCGTCAGTGTTTATAGCCGTGTTTTCAATTCTGCCAAGCTCTTTTAACGTGTGTACATATACATACAATACTTCGATCTTTGCTGATGATCAAAATATTAGAATATCGAAATCCATATTTCCATGAAATCTGCAAAGAAAATATTCATTAATTTTAATTGCATTAATTAATTTAAAATTTAATAGGAAATGGTTAAAGTTTACTAAAAATAAAATTCAGCGACGCTACTCTGTTGAAGCTCATCATTACACATAAACATACAGTGATTTTACTTTTTAGCTAAATCAACAATTTGTACTAAACTTAAAAGCTTTTAATAGAGCGATGTTTAGTAAGCACGTGGAAGACTCGGAGGCATACAGTCGCAGCTTCAATTCTTTCAAGGAGGCGATTAGGAGATAAACAAGGCGTTAAGTCCTCGAACCAAACGCAGAAACTAAGTTATTGAACTTATGTCCTTTTAAGAGTCCTACTCCACCCAGTTTACTGGAAAAACTAGGAGAAACGACACATGTAATAGATGACGACTTTCTAGATGTGGCAGTGTAGAGGTGACAGCCAATCTCATCACAGGAATCGTAAAAGTCGTCATAGAAATTAGGGTGGCATGAGCTATTAAATACACTGAACGTAATGCTGAACCTAGTGTAAGTCGACGTCGCAGGCCAAATTGCCGCGGCGCGAACAGCTATTAGACTCAGGAAAACCGATTGGTTAACTGCTCTAAGTATTGGGTACTCCGGAGATTTAAGGAGCTTCGATTTCAGCGCTGATCGCACTGATTATTGCGCCATCGTAATGGCTCCTACTAGCTTCTTCTCTGCCCACTTTTCCTCAAGAGAGGAGTGTGCCGGGAGAAACTTCTGGAGGGGGAGTGCGGTGAACTTCTTCACGGATGGATCCAAACTGGACGGCAGAGTTGGTGGTGGGGTCTTCTGTCGAGAGCTTTGCATCAGCGTCATGTTCACTGTTCCGGAGTGCGATGACAGTCAGGGAGGGGAGCATTTATTCTGGTCGTCAAGCGGCTTTCAGGGCCTTAAGTGAGTTGGAGGTGCGCGGTCGCGTCCGATTACTTCGGGATTACATCGAGCGCTGGGTGAAAACCAGGACATCCGCGATTGCAAGGTCCTTCGGGCCGAGGGTGGACAGGGGTGTTCGAAGGCACCCCTCACACTTACAATGCCACAGCTCTCACTCTTGGTGGGGGTTTTAATGGGTCATTGTCCAATCGATATTCACGCAGTAATGCTAAACATAATATTATGTTCTACCGGATACCGTATGTTGCAGTTGCCTGGAAGATGACCCTACCAACCCTACCTTCTTAGGTGCCCAGCGTTTGCGAGGTTAAGGTTGAAGTACTTTGGCTCTCACAACCTTAATAGCGCCGAAGAGCTCTGGGCCATGAAGATTAACCGAATTCTAATTACATATTCGGCTCGAGGCGTGGTATCACAAACCACAATCCCCTAATTGTCTACGTGAGCCCCTGATACCCGTGTTGGCGCCTAACCTAACATAACCTATTAAATCCTTCCAAGCCTTTAAATCTACGCCTAGAACGGAATGATACCTGGTTTGCTTCAGGGAACCAATGCCCAAATAACACCCAAGCTAACGACAATTTACAGCGCCAATCAATATAAAATCGATTATATTTAAAGACTTGCTTAAGCAGAACTTTTAAGCTTACACTCTTCTACATACATCGAAAGTGATAAGTGTTGTTGCGTACTCAGACGATGTAGTTATCTTGCATCTCGAGAGTCAGCGAAGCTCTTCAATCTGCACTTAATGATCTGCCAAGGTGAGCCGGAGGGAATGAGATGGAGGTTAATCCTAAAAAAACTGAACTAAATAGACTGGTCTAATTTTGAACTTCACCTCTGAATGCTGCTTATCTTAAACTGTCAAAAGAAGCGTAGTTTTTGGATTTTACTAGCTATTCTGAACTTTTCTTTAAAACGACAAGCATACAGTAAGGAAGGACTGGAGGTAATGACCGCAGATGAAAGACACATAGTGATAGTACGACCTATTATCGCCTATAGCGGTGAAACATGGTATGGTGAAACACGGTTGACACCAAATTCTATCTAATCAACGTGCAAAGCATGCAACGACAAACATGACAAGCATTCCTACATATTACATATTAAGCGATGTTAAAGACACTTCTGGGTATTCCACTAATGGCAAGGCGCCTCACCAAAGAGCGCGATAGGTCTGGCGAAAACCTCTTTTGGGCTTGCCAATTGGTTTGTGTTCTCTCCGATTGAACTCCATATTTGTATTGGCTAATACTTATAATAAACTGTTTGTTAACAATAAAAGTTTAATATTGTCCGTTACAAATTAGCTAACAAAGGCGTGCGCACATTTTCTCCAGCTGTGAACTCATAAAATATAGCCACATATTGCGAAAATCGGTGCTAATGTGGTCACGAGCGGTAATAAATAACTTCAATATGAAAACAATACGTAGCTGGTTGTTACAAAATTAGCGAAGGAAAATTACTTTACGGCATGAAATAGGTGAAAAATAAAGCAAACAGAGGGAAACTTAAGAAAAGGACATTGAAGTTATCAGTCAACTTTCGTTTGAGAAGAAGACATCTGTAATAGCTTCTTGAATTCACGAAAGCAATGTAAGTGAAAGATGATTTGGCTTACTTGAATTTAATACTAAAACTGAGAGAAGGGAATAAATAAAATTACTAGCGAAACCGGCAGTAAAACTATTATCCTCATCCTTGAACAACTCATAGTTTTTATTTAAACATTTCTTATTTGAGCATTTAACCCCCCGAAATTCGGGTGAATACATTAAAGAAATACCTGCAGATACTAAGTATTTATACTTAAGTAAAAAATAAAACGTGATGTTCATGAATTTATTTAATTATTTAGCTCAAAATTTATCAAAAGAACTTCGTGAAAGACAACAATAAATCTTGTATTGCTAGAGACCTGATAACCCAAGATAATCTTTAAGTTATTAAAGCGCCTTACTCTACTCATAGCTTCGTACAGTGGGCCGTGAGAAAACAGTAATTTTTAAGGTAGATATAGTCCAACCTTTCACAATATCCGTCCAAGGGCTTTATTAGCCGTAGTCTGAAATGCAATAATCTTTTAAAATTGGCGCCGTTTCATGGTGAAAGGCATTTAGTATCACGCTTTTAAACTAAAACTTTCTGAACACTTTCAGTACAAAAATTCAACCACTGATTCTAAAAATTTTAAAATATATAAATATGTATACCGGCTAATTTGGATCGTTCATTTCAAAAATCTCATCAAAAAATTTTTACAGTTTTGAATTTTACCGTCATCCAGGGCCCTTTAAATTTGTCAGTGATATCCTAGGTGTTTAAAAAAGAAAGTGATCTAAGCTACTTTTATTTTTTGCTTTCGAGAAATAAATTTGAAAACTACGAATAACACGAATCCGAATCAAAATTCCACGGATATTTGGTAAATATTTTTCAATAGATTACACTGCTCACTATCATTTTTTCCGCCAATTTTACTACTACTAACTGAATTCTGTAGCTACTCCAGATCGCCCTAACTAAGTCGTACGACTGAGCAATTATAGATACGTTCTACATATGAATTATATCGGACCATTAATATGGATTTTCAAAATATCTCGACTTCTGCGCCACCTACCTGACACAATTTTTTGTAGAGTTATTACATGTCGAACGATAAATAGAGGCTTTTCAAATATATGGACACCTGCACCACCTAGCGGATTAATTCTTCTTTCATATAGTATGGCCGTCGGGTTCTGAGCTAAGATTGAAGTTTCAAGTATCTAGCTCGTCGGGAAGTTAATCGTTAAAAATTGGATGTAAGATTTGATTACACACGGGTGAAACGTAATGAAAGCTTGGGAAAAGCAATATTTCATAATTAAAACCATGATAAAAAAATAGGAAGGTAGAACCGCTGAGAGAAATTTTTCAAATTCTTGACGTTTGCAAACAATTTAGTTTTAAAATTTTACACTCAAACTCACACACACATTCTCATTTTCAATCTCAAACAACAACAACTTTGAACAATTCCTTTATTTTACTGAGCGAACGGTTTTACCTTACTATGTTTTTATCATGATTAAAACCATCAGTTTTGAAGCACAATTCTATTCTGCACTTTTTTCCTCTCACTCCCACTAATACCTAAAAGCACTCAATTTGTGAACTTGTGAAACACTTGTCTTTGCGCTCCATTATATCAGATTACTGCCATCAATTAAAGCTCACTCACACCACTAACAATTTTTTGCACACTTTGATTGAACCCACGGCATGCTATTCAACACGATATTTACTTATACCTTAAGTGAATGCTTTTAACTTAGCTTTCAATCAAAGGTGTTTACATAGTCAATGAGAGTAGAGTAAACAAGAGTGTCACAAGCAGGCTTAGGCACGCGCAAAAAATGTTTTTTCTTTTGTTTCTTTTTGATGGTTAAAATCCTATGTACAGAAACAACGGGCTAGCATAAGTCGTATGCAAAGGATTGATAAAAAGTTTCAGGCATATATGTAGAATACTTGTTTACTAAAATTTAGTTTGGCATAGGGTCTAAAAGTACCTAAGTAAACGAATGCATGCAAAAATGAGAAAAATTTCGAGGATAATGATTCCGTATTATGAAATTATGTATTTAGGATGTGTTTTAATACCACAAAAGAGCAAATCAAAAGCAGTTACATACTTACCATCAAAAGCGTCCTCAGATGTAGGTTTGCTTTGTTCAAACTTTTCTTTTTGCTGCCAACAGATTAGTCTGTACCAGCATTGATAACACACACCATGGGCTGAAATTACAATAAAGCAAACATTGATGAAATTAATGAGCTCTTTTCAAAGAAAGCACATAATTTATAAATTTTTATTCCCTAATTCTAAGAGAAAAAACCTAAAGCAAACCTTTTTATGGCCTTACATAGTTCATATATATGTATGTAGGTATAGTTATATTCTTGAATATACAGTATTGGTAGTCTGTTACCCTCAATGATAATTTGTCTATTTTTATACATTGTTTGCTGAAAAAAAAAACCAGCTCAACTTTATGCAATAATAAGCAGCTTACGATTTTGATAAAAGTTCAAAGAATTTTTCTATCCGTGCCAGCGACAATTTGCAACGCACGCAGAGCAACAGGTCAAAGCAACAATACAAATTTAGCATACAATTCAACAGTATATAAAGGCAAGTAGGTTTTCAAGTCTATAAAATAAATTATGCTAAAAAATTTTCATAAAGAACTAAAAATAAAACGAAGAGTCTTTAGAAATCCCAAAGGACAATGCTGCAAAAGTTGTCAGCCCCTGCAAGGAGACACATTAGGGCTTATTTGTTAGCAAGTTGTCTGGTGAATCCGGCCTATTTGCACAGAAATCAGGCAAATGAGAATATGAGATTTTTTATTATCTTTTACAAATTGCGGGATGTTCGCAGGCACATGGTTGTGGCTAAGTCCCCTCCGCTCAGCATGAGGTGACCTTTCCACAGCTTCACGTTCGATTTTGGACAGATAGGTTTGATATTGCTGCAAGTTTTGTCAATTGCTTGTTTAAGAGATAAATGCCTTAAAATGAGCTTTTAGGTAGCGAGCGGCTTACCCAAACCCTTACAGGATTGCAAAAGTGGAGCGGAAGTGTCCTCTTTTGCAAGTTCATCCACCTTTTCGTTGCCTGGCATATTTTGGTATCGGTACCTTTCCAAGTGATGAGCATACTGTTCAGTGACCTCGTTCCGAGATCCGCAGCAGTCCGATGCGGTTCTTGAACTGCATGTGACTGAGTCAAACGCTTTAAGTGCCGCCTGACTGTCTGAGTAGAAGATATCCTTATTTGGTGTACCTATTGTGGCTGGTGAGAACCTAATTTCGATGTTCTCGTGGCTATGCACGAAAATTAATATAGCCCCACTTGCCATCCGCTCAGCTTTTCGTACGCGTAAAAACAACAGCTCCACTAAGCACTCTCCGATTATCTACAAACTAAACTCAACCCCTGATCGCTCACTTCTATTCAAAGCGATTGCTGGTGCATTTAAATCTGGGCGTAAGTCGTTTACTCTCCGCGATATTGGGGTTGATGCTGATGAGAAGTTTTTCGTGCACGAATGTCTCACAAAAAAGAATCGTGATGTTATGCATTATGCGTCCAATATGAAAAAGCAAAAACGTTTGGTGAGTGCATTTACTATTCATGGGCATGTCTATGTGAGAAAGCACCCGGATAGTGAAGCAGTTAAAGTACTTGACTCTACAAGCGTAGATCGCATCGCAGCCGCTACTTAAATTCTAATATACTTTTGTTTGTCTGTGTATATTCTTGTGATGCTAAGTGATTCTGCCTTATTATTATTAATGTCCACTTGTAAGAGAATCTATGCCTATTTATTGCTCCCTCTTATTAATTTTTTCTTCACTTCATATTGCATACATTTTCTCTTCTTGACCTGCCGCTCTCAAGCATCTCTTGTTTATCTTCGATTTGATAGATGACCCTAGCGTACACACTAACAAAGACAATCTTAGGCTGGCTCTAAATTTAACGTGCAAGTATAATAAAGGTTTTAACATCTGCCACTTTAATGCTCGAAGCTTAACAATTGACAAACTACATAGATTATTTAAACAATATTTTTTATGAAAGTAGCATCGATGTGATATGTGTAACCGAGACGTGGTTCAAATCATGTATTCAGAGTTCAACACATGCTATGTGAGAGTTCTCGCTATTAAGAAATGACAGATCCACTGGGTGCAGAGGTGGTGGCATAGCCATATATTATAATTCCAAGCTCAAATGTAANCATAGATTATTTAAACAATATTTTTTATGAAAGTAGCATCGATGTGATATGTGTAACCGAGACGTGGTTCAAATCATGTATTCAGAGTTCAACACATGCTATGTGAGAGTTCTCGCTATTAAGAAATGACAGATCCACTGGGTGCAGAGGTGGTGGCA
>NW_016160711.1:55232-60382 GCF_001687245.7 Rhagoletis zephyria | reverse complement strand
ATGCGTAATTATTTCCGTTTGCCGTATTTCTACACAAAATATTTACATACACACATATGTATATAGATATTATATAAATGCTTGCGCAACTACACAATTGCTATATCTGTATGTGACTTGTCATCATTTCCTTTTCATTTGTACAACATTTTCATTTGCATTTTACTTCATCTTCCCTTTGCTTAGTCCCCAAAATCCTTCGAGGCATACAAATGAATTAAATAGTATGCACTTTCGATTTATTTATATTTACCTGCTTTGCATGTAGGCCGGAAGTCATTTATTTCTATGTAGTCGAGACATTTTACCACCAGTTGTATATGCAATTAAATGTTATTTCATTATATATTTCGTATATCCAGAAAATTAATTAAATCTCAATGGATGTAGGCGGCCTCAGTGTGTACGCTGGTTTTTGCTGCTAGCTATAATTGGCATGCAAAGTGTGGCATACAGTTTATGTAGATAGAATTTCCATGCCTAATTAGTACAAATAAATTTACTTCATATCTACTAGTTAAAAAAAATGATTTCCTTGGCAGAATTGGCAGTTATTAGAGATGAGAGCGAAGTAGACTGTTTTTCAAGCAGACGACATAGCAATTGTTTAATTCATTTGCGAATATCTGATAAAAAAAAAAAATAATTAGAAATTATGCACTGTATATTAGACCATAGCAGAAAACAAAGTTCGCCGTACACACATTTTTTTGTTTGCCGAACAACGAACTCTATCTCTCTCTCTGAACATTTTTCATCATAACGTTGGCATTATATTATATCGAAAGTCCATTGACCTCAAGTACCCCGTTCTAGCGCGTACCCAACATATCTCCGTTCTTATATCCTAATGTGCCACCCTAATATCAGTAAATTAAAGCACGCCAAAAAACATGAATTTGTTGCTAAGGAGTCGAAGGAAATTTAGATTTGTTTCTTGAACTTAGGCGTCTTCTTTTCATATTTTTCGTAATATGTATCTGCGGTATTTGCATTTTGCATTTGGTCGGCAATCTTGTCTCGAGGACCCAATTTTTATTACCAAAGCTCATTGACCTTAAGTACCCTGTTCCAGTACATACCCACCTTTCGTTTGGGAATCTTGTTGTAATATGCCATAAAACTTATAACCAAAATTGAATTTGACCTTTGAAAAGGTGGCAACCTCCCCAAATAAGTTTTTTTAAATAAAGATTTATTAAGCCTCGTTCTTGTTCGTTTGATTTTTTTCTTAAACGCTACAAAAATTAAATTTCACGACAAAATATACTTCGATTTTTAAACCGATGTGGCACCCGTTTCAAAACTATTTGCGAAACAAAACTTTTTGATACCTCTTTCGTTTGGCACACATAATATTTCATTAAACTTATCATTTAATGAATGTTAATTTTAAACAGGTGGCAATCTTATTTAATTTTTTTTTCCAAATTAAGCTTTTTTAAACATCTTTCGGTTAACATCCATAGAGTAAATTATATGAAATTATTGCTGAAATTGGCTTTGACTTATAAAAAGGTGGCAGGCCTGTTAATAAAAAAATGCCGAGACAAAGCTTTCTGGAACTTATTACCTAAACTGAATTTTACTTTTGAAAAAACGGCAACCTTTTCTAAATATATTTTTGAAATATGTACAGCTTTTTGTGCCTCTTGTTCCTTGGTTTTTAATTGAAAAATGAAATATTATAAACTTGTTTATAAGAATGCTTTACAAATAAAATTTAATGACTAAATATACTTCGCTTACTTAAACAGACGGCGCCCTTTTGAGAAAACTCTTTCGTTTTGCCCCATATCGTAAATGAATGTGAGTCATAAACATCTGGCAACCCTCTTTAATTTTTTTCCCGAAATTAAGCTCTTTTAAAGATCTTCAGTCTGAATGTGAGTTTAAAATAGCTGGCAACGCTCTTTTATACTTTTTGACCTGAATTTATATGGTTTTTGTTAAAGAATGAACCATATTTTTATAAAAAAAAATTAATATTAAATAATAAAAACGAAATAGTCAAAACTTGCCAATATATGTCATTTAGTTATGATAAGCACTATAGTAAGCCACAATTTACGACAAATAAACACTATTTTATTATGGCGCTACAATAGCGCAAACATTCTTTTTAAAAAATCACAACTCATTACTCATTCAAATAATCCCACACAAAATCACGAAAACGAATCGATTTTTGACCGCATACCAAATTTATCTGTCACGCTGATTTAACCACGAAAATAGTTTTTTTAAAAATATGCATATGCATGTATGTATAGCAATATACATATAACATCGTGCATGCGCATACATTTATGTTGTGTATAATTTTTTTTTTCTATAAACCGCTTGCATATTTATACACAATAGTGTATAGCAATCATTTGTCTCGCCTAGTCTTATTTCTTATAAACACTTTGAATGTGATTTGTGGTTAGATGCTTCAATAAATTTCCTCAGATTGTTGCGTATGAGATTTTTTTTTTAATTTTTAACAAATATTTTTATGCCNTTTCCTCAGATTGTTGCGTATGAGATTTTTTTTTTAATTTTTAACAAATATTTTTATGCCCAATTGACCGCATACAAATTGTTTTTTTAAAGCTCAAAAATACCACACGCACTATTAATCGTCTTCGATGGCCATTTATTCATTTTCTTATGTTTTATTTTTAATTTATTTTTAATATCCTGAGCTTCTTTATTATTTGCGAATTAATGGAATGGAAATTTTGTGGGAATTTAAACAATTTCTGGGTTTAGGAATGTGAACGCAAATAGAATATGTGATTGAAATATGATGGAAAAACATTTATTTCAAATACAAAAAAAATTCAAGATACCAAAAAATGCTGACTGAAGAAAAAGACGAAGTTTGGATGAGCATTTGCGAGGCGGACAGAGAAGCAAATGTAGTAAAAAAGTCCAAAATTTTACCGTCTGTCTTTCTTTGTATGACCGAATGACCACACGCCAAATTTCCATCGCAAAAATTCGCCCAATGAACAGCATGTATGTCTAAAAGTATGCAGCATGAAAGCCTAAAGCGTGCAACACGAGCGCGGATCTATGAAAGGCAGGTAACGTTGCTGTCGAAGTGTTGCTTTTTTAGACGTACCGGTTATGTTTGGGTATGCTGGTCAGCCACTAAGTGCGTTCGCAGAGAGCACAGAGACCATAGAGGTCCATAGCGTTACCAGTTAAACTAGGACCACTTTAGACAGCTAATCACTACGAACCAAGAGCAATCCTCGAGAACATCTCAGTCCTTTTGGCAAACTGGAACAACTCTTTACCCTTGCCTTGCCGGCGGCTTCCCAATTAGGCAGTAAACCTGCTCACAGTTGACTAACGCGCAGACTGCTAAGGACAGGACACTCGCAGAGTATCTCCTCCACTGTCTCCTCCTGCGTTCTGCATCTCCTACATATTTTATAGTTAGTCAGAGCGAGTTTATAGGCGTGCGATGCCAGCAGGCAATATACAGTTGGAACACCCACCAGTAAATAGTTTAGCGTCATTCCTCTTGAGAGAAAAGTGAAACTTCGTAGCCTTCATGTCACAAGCTCTGCAATAACCCTGTAAACTTTGCATCCTTTAATTTTGTTCGACGCCTTCTTCGCCTTCCGGAACATGGGCAGGTCGAGTTCCCATTTAAATGCTTGGAACGAAATCAACACCTCCTCTACCAGCATGGTTTCCGAGAAAGCACTCTCTATGGCCAGCCTGTCGGCCTCTTCGTTGCCCGCGACGCCGGTGTGATCTGGAACCCAGTAAAGATGTACGTCACTGTTGGCATGTAGCGAATTTAGAGCTGCTCTATACTCCGCCACATTTCTAGAGGAAGTGCCGTTGGTTAGTAGCGTCTTTATTGAATCTTGTCTGTATATATAGAGGTTTACCCGCTTGTTTCAGGAGTGCTGTTCAGTAGCTCCGCCGTCCTCCTTATAGACAACACCTTCGCCTGAAAAATGCTGCAATAGTTTTGCAGCTTATAAGATTTGTTGGGGCCGGGCTTCAACGCCCTTCCCTATCTTCAATCCGTCTGTGTAGACATTCACCAAGCCAGCACTTCTGACGCCCTCACGCCAGCATTCGACGTCTATGGTGGCTTCGAAGTTCGTCTCAAAGTGCAGATCCTGGATCACATAGTCAATCTGTTCAAGTAAAGGAGGGCCAACATTGTTACTCATTTGGCAGAAAATAGAGATTCCAGGTAGAAGTTTTGTAGAACATTGGAGTCGAGAAATGAGACATCTAGATTCGAAGAGAGCGAAATAGTCGATGACACAGGATAGCGAAGCGGATAACTCGTTACTACCATCGACTTCTTTCCCACAAAGGGGATTGATGAATACACCACAGCCGTAAGTAATGACCTATCGATCTATCGGAACGACTGTGAGATCGCAATATCCTTATGGCCAAGACTCAATAAGAGTCGCACTAAACAATTATTAATGCTTAACAAATCTGCAGTAAGGGTTCTTATCGGCGTCATCACAGGAACCTGGGCTATTGCATCAATTGTCCATCGATGGCGTTTACCAGCAAGCTCCCTCAGCAGAAGTTGTAGGAATGAGGAAGGAAGCTCTCCAGACCAGGCATCTCAAGCACTTGGGTTTAGGCTTTTCTCCAATAGTTTGAGGGAGATAGCGAAGGTGCAAATATTGGAGCTCCACAGCTTCATCCGGGATATGATTCAATAAACGCGATATTGACAATATAGAATAACTTCGGTTAGAAGGATGTGCTTCCTCCTGGCACTCATAACGGGCATTCACATTAGGCAAGTCTGCCTCCGAGTGGAAGTAGGAGTCATTCCAACGCGCTATCCTAACCTAACCTAACCTAAGTCATCATCTGAGAAAAGTAGCAAGCCAGCACTGAGCTATTCCAAATGCTTATTTGAAATTTCGACAACAAATTTTGAGGGTTTAATAGCCTTTATGCAACTAAAGCAGAGCAGATGAGTTCAATGCGAAAAAAAAAACAAAGAAAAATATATTTTTAAATACATAACAAATATGGAAATACGCAGATAAACAACGCCAGCACAAGCATACTACTAATTAGTTATAGTTCTTCTGGAAAAGCATATTAATAATCACATTTATTTAGTGCTTTTCAAAACTCGCTGTGCAAATAACGTCATT
>NW_016160711.1:32830-52243 GCF_001687245.7 Rhagoletis zephyria | reverse complement strand
GGATTAGACATGGATTAGACAAGGTTTATAGACATGAGCCCCTCAACAGTAGTAAGTTTTTCTTTTTGACTTGTTTCGTTTTTGTAAAAGACCGTTGATATACTTACTTGTATGTGCATAAGTATTTCAGTTTCAGCTTCCAATTATTCAAATCTAGAGGAAACTAATTAATTGAATGGTTCTCAACACCAACGCCAAACGAAACAAGAAACGCCCCTTACTTTCAATTCAACGCAATTCTAAAGCAAATTAGGCTACACTGGAAGTGTCCATCATTTTCAGAAAGAAAAGCATATTTATTGAAGCGCCTGCTTAGGCGTTGCTACTGCGGCCTTCTTTGGCAAAAATTAGTAAAAAATAATTTTTCTTCGCCTGCTGTTTCTTTCCGTATTTTGTTAAATTTCTTTCATTTTACTACTTATTTTATAAAAGCCTCGTTATTACTGACACAGTTGCCACTCATATACTCGTATCTGCATGTGGGGCGTTCCATACCAAAACGGACGGGGTTCACACTTCATGTGTTTGATTTGTTTCAACTTTTTAAGGTTGATGCATAAACATAAATAATAAATAAATATGAAATTTCAGCTTGATTAATACATTTTTAAGAACCTTACAGCACAAAAACAAAAACAAATCGATTTAATAGTTTTACAAATATTTCGAGTACGGGGCGAGGAAAAAATTTGAAAAAAAAATCACACATACACACATCAAAATTCTCTATGAACACAAATATTTTTAAAAAATTTCTAGAAAAATAATGATAGCTCTAAATATTTCGCAATATTTAAGTATAGTATTATGGTGTGCACTCTACAATAATTTGAATTATGAATTTTTTACACCGAAGTTGAGTAAAATGAGTACATTACAAATTTACAAATTTTTGAATTTTTTTGAGCATGCAGTTTTGTAGTCCATTTAATTTCAGTATTATAAAGTGCAAGTTTTAAGCTACTGCAAAATTGCGTTGATTTTTAATATTTTTTAAGCTGACGGCTTTTTGCACTTTTTTCTTATGGAAGAAAATGCGCAAAACCCTTCTCAAAGAAAATTAAAAAAAAAATAACGCCAGTTTTGCAGGGGCTTAAAACTTGCAGTTTATCTTTAATGGGCTATAAAACTACATACATAAAAAAATTCTAAAAAAAATGCAAAATTTTAAATTTGTAATGTACTCATTTTACTCAACTTCGGTGTAGAAAAAAATTCATAACTCGAATTATTGTAGAGTGCACACCATAATACTATACTTAAATATTGCGCAATACTCAGAGCTACCATTGTGCTTTTTATTTTATTTTTTTTTTTAGGTGGCATATTTTAAAAAACTATTTTTTTTTATCAAAAAATTTGTGTGTGAAAAATTTTTTACAAATTTTTTTCCATAGAGAATTTTGATGTGTGCATGTGTAGTTTTTTTCAAATTTTTCCTCCCCCCGTTCTCGAGATATTGGTAAAACTATTAAATCGTTTTTTTTTTTTTGTTTTTTTTGCTGTAAAGTTTTTAAAAATGTATTTAAAAACTCAAATTTCATATTTATTTATTATTTATGTTTATGCATCAACCCTAAAAATATGAAACAAATCAAACACATGAAGTGTGAACTCCGTCCCTTTTGGTATGGAACGCCCCATATACAGCGTATGTATATGTACTCACTTGTACGTGTTATTGCTGCTGACAGCAATGTGGTGACCCCTCTCTTAAGACTTTTTGCCTCAGCACTCTTCGTGTTCTTGTTATTACTTAGTTTTTGTTATGTTTTATTTTTATTTGTGTGGTTTCCTATTTACCGCCCAATTTGTGGAAACCTTAGCCAGCCAGCCGCCTTGCTGCTACTTTTTGACACTTTTGCTTAGTCAACGTCTGGTTTCTCGAGTGTGATCTCCATCTGCGCTTTATTTTGCATTTTCGCATCACCTTTTTCAGCCTCGATATATGTATGCACACTTTAGATAGCGTTGGCATGTGCATGCTATGTATGTATGTACATTAGGGTGCATTACTCTCCATATAATTATAAAATGATTTTATTTATAAATTTTTTTTTTTAGTAATTTCAAATGAGTCCAGCTCACGTCAATTTTAATATTTTTCGGAAATATTTAGGCAGAAGTCTTAAGAATAATAAATTTTATGATTCCCGTGGAAAGATCGCAACTTATGTTGGTGAGGCACCCTAATATACATATGGTGTGGATTTTTGTATGAGCTCTCGACTATGCTGAAAGACGCCTCCAAGCATAATTGGTGATTTCAAGTGTAATCATATAAAGACATACATGCATATGTACATAATTTACGCTGTCACACGTTTCTGCACTTCAAGTGGTTAGCGTTAGAGGACAGGCGTACACTAACTGAATTGAGCTAAAGAATATGACAAAATTAAGAGATATAGTATGTGTGAACATACAATGCGCAGGCAATTGACATGGAACTAGATTGGAGCTAGAATAACTTTCATAATTTTTTAAAGACTAATGCAATCCGCCAGCATTTTAATTCGAAATCTTTACTTATGAGTTCTGCTCTTGCCTCTTCAATACCCGAGTGCTTGGAAATCTCTTGAAGCATAATACTTGTGTCTTCTTTAGTTCCTTCTTTCAGAGAAAACCGATAAGATTTCTGCCCTCAAAGACTATTTTTGGACTTCAGTGCCTTCCAGACAAAAAGTTTTGTTAATACCTTGGGCTCATTCTTCATTAAAAAACGTAAATTTATGGGAACCAGTCACCATTTAGCGTAATAAATTCAAATTGGGCTACACTAATCAAAAATATTTTTTCTACAAAAATGCCACAAAATCCACCAAAAGTTTAAAATCACTGTAATCGTTTTTAACAAGACTGATTTTCACATTTTGAAATTCACTTCAAGAAAGGAAATGTTAAAAAAAAATTGGTGTCAGAAAGAGCCATTCATGAAGGTTTCGAGAAAGAGGAAGCTCTATAAACTGTGGCGGATTTAAATTGTTACGAGAGTAAATCCTCTAAATTTAACTCTCCGGGAAATTGCGAGAACTGAGGTTTTGAGAATAGAAGCAGTTTTTTCCGACATACATACATAATTAGGCATTGGGCTATAATGCGCCCATTGCGAATAGAAGGGAACTCTTTTTGATAAAACGCTACCCCCTATCAAAATTGAACCATCTCGAATAAGATTTGATTCATCAAATCGCAGCGAACAAGATGGCTAGGCCATGCAATGGGAATGGATAGTTCAAGAGTTCGAAGGAAAGTAGTAGACGCGAAGTCATATACCAACACAAAAAGAGGAAGAACAAGATCAAAATGAGCTAATGAACTGATCAAAGACTTACTAATATAAAGACGCGAAGATTTTTTAATTCCAAACTTTTTCAATAAAATGTTTGTCTTGCAATTCACCGTGGAATGCCGGCATAACTCCTATTTCTGTGCTCAGAAGTATAGTGCTATTTCTCCGCACTGGCTGACCGAAAGAGGTTGGGCTGTAGGTGGGAAATCAAGTCGATGGCATACCAATTCCGCGTAGTTAGTAAACCGGAAAACGCAAATGCTCCCTGTAAGGGAACATAATACACATAAAGCTCAGCAAACAGTATCTGGTTCGCTACGAACGTGTGCACAAGAACAAGCACTTGCTGAACCTCCATCTAAGCTAATATGAACTACGGGACGATATCCCGTTATACGTACGACAACCGCTGGGATCGACCTTGTACACACAGGCAATTACCGACATACACATCTTCATGACATTGCCAGCCTTCTTTCCCTAACCACGTCCGTTTTCCCGCCTCACAGCAAGATGATCCATAATTTTGGGGCAAGTTTGGGTTGAAGTGCTGTCTATTGTCTATTGTAGGAAAATCTGTAGGATACTTTATAGTGTTGCAAAGACCGATATGATGGTTGAACTCCAGTGATTTTGCACGTCAAATATCTTTAAACTAGTGTTCGCCCAGCGGTTGAAATTCTACTGAGGTGAGTTGAGGTGAAATAACAATAGTTGGGGTTAGTTGAATGGAGGTGAGTTGAAGATAGGTGAGGCGAATTTAGTTGAGATGAAATGAGGTGAATTGGGGTGAGGTGAGGTGATGGTACGTTGAGGTGAAATGCATTGAGCAACATAACGAAACATAACATAACATAACAAAACATAACATAACATACCATAACATTACAAAACATAACATAACATAACATAAGATAACTTAACTTAACATAGCATAACATAACATAAGATTACTTAACATAACATAGCAGATCTCATGTTATGGATAACAAACCATAACATAACATGTCTCATTCTTCAGTTTTATCTTTTTCTTTGTCTCTATTACTTTCTCTATTTCCATCTTTGTCTCCATCGTTTTTTATCTCTAGTTTTATCTTTTTGTTTATCTTTTCTTTTTTATCCTTATCTTTATTTTTTCCTTTACCTTTATCCTTATCTTTATCTTTATTCTTTTCTTCATGTACGTATTTATCCCACCAATAGCATCTTCCAGCTCGGTGTCTGTTATTCAATTTTGTCTTGGTACCATAACCTTCAGCTGCATTAATTTGGAAATGTTTTTTTATATATAACCCTATCAAAGCCATTAACTTTTGTCTACGATAAAAACAGCTTAAGTTACATCACAATCATTTCACATACGAAGTCTAATATTCAAAAATTACATTACATACACTTATGTTAAAGAAAACTGTTAATATTGTTAATGTGTCTAATGAAAAGAGGTTAATAACGTTAAAGACCGTGAAGTGATTAACTTAATGTCATTCATGAAACATATCAGTTTGCAAGACCCACCTATTAGCATACCCCTTCCCTAACGCTTCCTCTAAATAGCAAACCTTTTCAATTTCCACTTTCATACCATGCGCCACTTTCACTTTTATTCGCTGCTGAATACACGCTTAAACTCATCATCGGTCTGTCACGCGTGCATGAAATTGTTTTTCATACAAAGTATGTATATGTATATATGCACCTGACAGCTATTTTGTTACTAAACATTTGACAGCTTTTCAGCAATGAAATCGCACGTGCGTGTGCCTGAAATTATGTAAATTTCAATTACAAATTTCGTTTTGGTGCTTGGATTTCACATAGCAAACTCATAAACTTGTAGTATATTACTCTCGGATTGCAGGGGTTGGTTCAGTGCATGTGCATGTGTGTGTGTAGAGTGAAACGTTATACTTTCATACAAACTTGCACGCTATCAAACCACAAACGAGGCCATTGTGTTGCGCGTACGCTTTCAGCTGCATAAAATCCATTTTTAAGGCATATTTCATGGCGTTTAGACAGCTGATGGCTTATATGGATATGCCTGTCATAAACAAGGAGAGTGGAATGCTTGTGGTAATGGTTTATTAGCTATCGATTAGAAATTTTAGCAAAGCTAGTATTGTGCTAATACACTTTGTTACTGATTTTAACTCCATTCATAGCATTTTAAAGTAATTTCGATAATTTTAAGAAAAATGTGAGCTCTTACCGCCCATTTTTTTAAACAAAGTCGAAGAACAACCAACCGCTAAAATCGAGGATATAGCCGGTTTCATATGCGCGTGGAGGAGGCCGTAATTTTAAATCAAATTTTCTACCGCGAATTCTTATATTTTAGTACAAATTTGAAGGTGTTTACCGGTGTGTTCGGTAATTGGCAAGCCTTTTCAAAAGATTACCCTTATTGCACACCTAATGGGCAAGCTTTTTCATTGGAAATTGAAAGAACTGTAAGCATGTGGTGTCGTTAACAAAAAATGCCTTCGCATATTATACATAAGGTAGTAATTTTTAAATAGGGGGCAACCCCACACAAAAAAATTAAAGGCTTATTGCACATCCGGAGAACATACACTTTCACTTGGTACCTAATTTTTTAATCTAAGGAAAGGTTAACCTTAATCTTAATCTTAATCTTAGTTTTAGTCTTAATCTAAATTTTTACCTTATTCAAAATTTTAATCTAAATCTTAATATTAATTTTATTCTTAATCTTAATCCTAGTCTTAATCTTAATCTTAGTATTATTCTTTACCTTAATCCTAATCTTAACATTAGTCTTAATCTTATTCTGAATCTTAATCACTAATTTTAATTTTAATCTTAATCTTAATCTTAATCTTAACCTTAATATTAATCTTAATCTTAACCTTAATCTTAGCCCTAATCTTAACCTAAATTTTAATCTTAATCGTAATCTTAATCTTAATCTCAATATTATTCCTTACCTATTTTAATCTTAATCTTAGTCTTATTCTTATTCTAAACCTTAATCATTATCTTAATCTTATTCGTGCACAACCACAGCCGCCATCCCATCCCCCTTCCGACGCTTTTTCATTTCATCGTAGTTTGGATTTCACTTCAATTATAAAAAAAAACAATTCAGCAAGCCAATCGTGCTTTTCTATATATACATACATACATATTAAATGTAGACATACCTACTTACATATGTACACATGTCACAACTAATTTCTGAGAAGCCATCTGCGTGAGCAGCATCTTTACCGTCAAATCAAAGACACCACCTGCCACACCCAATAAATCGGATATCAGTTTCGCGAATTAAATGGGGTGGTGAATTAAAGCTTTGGCATAAGCGGATGCACCCACATACAAACATACTTATATGTGTATATATGTATTCGTGTGTATATTCTTCAAATTCAAATTCAATAATATGTTGCATGTATTGCCGCTTGCAACGCGTTTGTGGTAAGCAGAAACTCTTAAGAAATTCGAGACACATTTCAATGCCAGCGAAATGAGCTAATGGTAATTCAAGAAGCCAGTAGAAGTATATAAGTGGCAGCGAGTGAAGTAAGTCATAAAAATATATTGTACATACACACTTTCAGCATCAAAATACCGCCCGAGCAACAAATCACACACACATCGTCATCACCAGCTAGTAAAAACATCGTCAAAGCGCATTAAAGAGTCAGGGGTGTTGTACCAGCTAGTGTACGTACGTAGACGCACAGTCAGTGTCGGCGCCAGTAATTTAAAACTGTCATCAACGCAACGTTTAATATGCGAAAGATGCATACCGTACACACATTGAGCAATGAATCTGGGGACGGTAAAGTTGTGTACCTTCATTGCTGTTGATAAGGGTTATGTTTAGTAGAGATGGATGTATTTGTAGCTGTGGTTAGTGCACTATTTGTAACTGGTTATTATACATAGTCGTAGCTTATCACTGCAACTGTGCCAAATTACGCCAACACAACTAAGGCGCCAACTTATACTAGGATAGATATGTGTTTGTATATGTACAACCATCGACACTTCAACGCTTTACTCGTTAGCTCTGTTTGCTAGTTGGTTTATGTTATGTTGCTTTATTCCTAGCAGCGCGCATTTGCTTTGTTAGAATCCCAATGTAATACGTATTATATAATTTATTACAAATTTGCCAAGCGTAATGAAGTGTCGTCCCCATTAAGATTAATTGCTATGGGATAGTTTACCACCCGCCCAAAACGAGCCAGGGGCAAAACAACGTACGACTGACGACAGGCGTGTAAGCGCGTGTATCTAGCAGCTGTCAGTGGCAGAGAAGAAAAACAAATAAGCAAACAGTAGCAGGAAAAAAGAGAGACTCATTGGCGCGTACATAAAATTTATTTAGCCTCTATCAGCCACTTGACTCTTTTATATTTTGACTTTCAAATTCACTTTTAAGCCAAAAGGGATCACTGTTCACCCTTCTACGCACCTACTTTTCCACCACACAAACACTTATCAAGGTTTTGTGTAGTGGACCCAACTCAGATTCCCTGTGGGTAGTTGTTTATTTGACTATTTATTCTAAAGCCTCTCCGAGTTTTGCCAAAAAAGTATTAAAAAAAAGCATTTATCAACTGCTTGGGTCAGTGGTGTCTCAAGCCTATACGCGCATATTTTTTTGGATGTTTTATGCGATTAAATTTTAATTTTAATTGCTAAGTTAAATTTAATTTTAGTTTCTTTATAAATTGCTGAACAAGTATGTCCACTTTCAAATTACCAGAAATTTATATTAAATTTTTATTTTATTATATTATTATATATTATATTCTGCTCTTCGATTTCAAAAAAACCTATTTCCATTTTTAGAGCAACCATAAATTTTTGTCCAGTTTTGATATTGCAAAAAAAAACTATGTCCAGTTTTAAAGTTACCAAAACATTAATGCCAGTTTATATCCTTTTTCTATATTTTAAACTAATTATGTCCAGTTTTTAAGTTACCATAAATGTATGGCCATTTTTTAAATAACCAAAAAAATTGCCAGTTTGAAAACTACTTTGAATTTATATCCAATTTTTAGATGGTCAAAAATGTATGTCCAATTCTCAAATTTCAAAAATTATGTCCAGCTTTAAAATAACTAAAAATTTATTTTCAGTTATGTCTAGTTTAATGATCATAAGTTTATATCCAGTTCCTAAATCTTCACAAATTATAATCACAAATGTGCGTCCAATTCTTAAATAACGAAAGGAATATGTCCAGATTAATGGCCCAAAGTTTACATCTAGTTGCATAAATTCCAATCAAATTATGTCCAGTTTTTATACTTACATAAATGTATATCCAATACTTAAATGACCAAAAAACAGCAATTTTTAAATTACTATGATTTATTCCAATTTTTAAATAGCCATAAATTTAGAGTCAAATCTCAAATTATCAAAAATTATGCAATGCAGTTTTAAAATTTTCAAAAATTTATGTTAACTTTTAAAACTTAACAAAAATGTATGTTCACTTGAATAAAGAAAAATTTATGTCTTTCAGTTATTTTTATTTCAAACAAATTGTGTTAAATTTTTACTCATTTGTATATTAATTTATTAACCGAAATACGTAACTATCTACCAATTGGTCTAATTTTTCACTGGCATACATTCGTGCGTAGATATTATTTACATATATGAATGCTTGTATTTACATACTCATTCACGTACTTATTTATTGTAAATGTATAAGTAAAAAGTTTACAAATTTGCCTTAGTTTATTTGACCTTTGATATCTGTTGTTAACCTATTCATAAATTTTACATAATTTATAAGTGCCTTCATAAATTAATGTCGCACTTGCCAAAACACACCACACGGTCATACCACCGCCACTAGCCACAATGTTTTGTTGCAAGTACAGCCAGCTTTACCTTTTTTATACTCTAGTTGCGCAGAAAGTAAATTATAAAATATTTAGCTGAAAGCCATCAGCACAGCCTTAACCAAACTATTTTGCTCCACACAATAAATCTTCAATATTTTTTTTTACACAAAGCAGATACTAGCAACCCTTGCCTCTATTTCGCTTGATATATTGTGACCCTTCACATCGAATGCCCAAATTTTGAAATATGAAACTAATTATCTCATGGATTTTTAAATGAAATGAACTCTCGGCTTAGTAAGTTGCCCACACCATTTTTCACTCACTTTTTTGTTGTCTCACATACTTTTGAAAAGAAAATAAATACTAGTCAAGAATTAATTATCGCTAGGTAGGAATATAAATTCAACGCTGGGCATTTATATAAGCAACTTTTGGCTAATAAATTTTTATGTGACCTTTGAAGCTTCCGTACGTCAATGTTATGGCCAAGAAGCTGGAAGAAGTTTATAAATGAATGTACCTAATTTTCTCATTAATTATAAAGTTGAAACATTGGTTTCAAATTGTATTTATTTAATTGGAAATTCTAATCACAGTCGTAGCCATAATTAATGAGAAAAGTAATTCAAAAGTTCAATAAAAGTTTATGTATTTGAAAAAGGTAGCATTACCATTAAGAGAATGTTGAAAGTGTGAAAAAGTATTCGTCAATGATTGTGGTCGACTTTACCTTTGTTTTTTTTTGTTTTTTGTTTGCAGTCAAGTATTGTTCAGCCACTTATCATGACGTGATAAAAGTCATAGTCATTTTTATACAAATAGTTCCAACCGTAAAGTGAAAGTGAAAATTTACTACCAAAATCAGCAGAGGTTTTGGTATTATGTAACAACGAACATCACACACATACCTAATTTAACTAATTTATGGACAGAAAACTTATTCGATGTGCACAAATTAGGAAAATTCGTGTGCGAATAAATTTTCTTAAGCCACCACTTAGCTAATAGATTTCAAAATACATACTTTGAATATAATCCAGCACTGTAAAGTGCAGCCATTTCGTTGATTAACTTTTTCCATGTTTTGTTTAGTTGACGAAAGGTGCAAACTTTGATGTATTGTTCTAATTTGGGTTGACATTAAAAATGTATCGAAATAGTGTGGCTGCGGATTCATGTATTTGCTATTAAAGGTTATTCTTGAAAAAGATTAATACAGTTTCGAAAAAAGGAATTATTTAAAAATATTCACACAGCTTCTGCGAATTCACAATTCGAGTGAATTTCATACAAAGTCACTTTGAAGTCATATTGCAAGAGGTTGAAATTCACTCGGAAGTTGATTACAGAACCTGCCTGATCGCTTCATTATTATCTTTCAAATTTATTTTTACAGCCTTTTTCCCACGAGATGAGAAACTTTGCTGAAGTGACTAATTTTGTAACTAAAAATATGCCACAAAACACTATATTGCATTAAAAATATGCACATCATTAAAATTTCAGTTCATTTTTTGGGCGAGGTAGTTAATGCAGTAATCAGTTCGGCGAAATTTTAATTTTTGGTTTTTTAAAAGCTCGTAACTTGCAGGCTACTTTCTCTTCCTTTGCTGATTTTGGTAAAGAGTTGGCAAGCACATTACCTTTTTCACCTAAGCCTTTACTAAAGTTACGTATACGTCCGGTCGAACTATTATTTAGCCAACTTAGGTAATTATTGCCAAAAAAATCAATAAATATACGAACATTTTTTAATTAAAATGAAAACAAGTTTTTGTTTTCATTAAAAACTAGACATAAATTTTTGCCCATTAAAAAGTGGGCAAGCGTTTTTTGTCATTGAAAACTGGCTATAGTTTTCGTTGTAGTTTGAAAACTAGACATACATTTTTGGCAACTTTTAAAATTGTAAAAAAAATCGATTATTCAAAAGTTGGATATTAACTTGACCGAAAATTGGAAATGGAAAAAATTTGCATTTTTTAAAAACCTGGGCGTCAACTTTTGCCCATTAAAAAAGTGAAATTATATATTTTAGCATCGAAAAACTACCATAGTTTTTGTTGTAGTTTGACAACTGCACATAAATTTTTGGACAATTTTACAACTGAAAAAAATCTATAATTTTAAAACTGGATATCAACTCTGGGCATAAATTATTGGTCATTAAAAAGTGGACATAAATTTGTGTCATTGGAAAACTGGCCTCAGTTTTTGAGGCAGCTTAAAAACTGGACATAAATTGTTGGTCTTTTTTAAAACTTAAAAAAATCTCGGTTATTTAAAAGTAGGATATTACCTTGATTTCATTTTAAACTAGACATATGTAGTAATATCTTTAGTCTTTTAAGACGTTAACATACATTTTTAGTAAATCAAAACTGAACTCAAATTTGGTGAGCTTTTTAAGGGGCATAATTTGTTTGACAAACAGTTTTGGCGTTTAATTACTGAGCATACGTTTTTATTCTTGAAAGACTGGACATACAATTAATGTCACTTAAAAAGTAGACATATTTTTAATATTTTAAAACTTGGACAGAATTTATTGAACATTCAAAAACTAGGCAAAAGTTGTAATGAAAAAAATGGGCATAAGTCTCTAATCATCCAAAACCTTCGCACAAATTTTTGTTAATTATTTAGCAGGGCACACGTTTTTGGACATAAATTGTCATTTAGAATTTGAACATAGATTTTTGGTAATTTAAAAAGTGTACGTAATTTCGTGGTAATTTAAAAACTGGACATAAATTTGAATATCATTTAAAAACTAGGCTTACATTTTTAATATTTTAAAACTTGTACAAAAAATTATTGAAAATTCTAAAACTAAAAAGACTTGTTATCATTTAAGTTTAAGTTTTGGGCTTTTTAAAAACTGGACATAATTTTATGGTTAGTTAAAAAATTAAATTAATTGTAGGTTTAAAGCTAACCTGGACATAAATTTTTTGTCATTTGAAAGTTGGTCGCACATTAACGGTATTTTAAAGACTGGACATAAGTTTTTGGTAATTTAAAACCTAGACATGCATACATACATATATGGTCATTTGAAGATTGGGTATAAATTTTTGGTCATTTAAGACCTGCAATGGAATTTTGACAATCGTTGCGCGAAATTTCCATGGCTAAAATTCTCTAATTTAAAAGCCATGGGGCCTAAAAGTACGCAACTTGGAATAGTAACAGAAGCAAAGTGTAATCAACCAAATCTGGCAGTATGAGGGGCATGTAACTAAATGTTGCAAGTTGTTGGGCGCGCCTTCTATCCCTTTGGAGACTTTTAGCGATCAAAATTAGCGATAGCGAATGCTGGAATCCGGCTGTTGGACATACATTTATGGTCATTTAAGGATTGTACAAAAATTTTTGGTGATTTAAAAACTAAGCACAATTTTTTGGTTATTTAAAAAATGGGCATCAATATTTGGTAATTTAAAAGGCGGACATACATTTTTGGTCAATTAAGTATAAACTGATCATGTATGCGCAGTTTTTTGCTTTCGAGCGTTCAATTTCACCTTTCACAATTAAGCCAAAAACTATGTTAACGGAATTAATTAAATGATTAATGATTAAATAGCTTAATAAAGCCGGGGAAAGTAAGAAAATAGCGAAGCATAAAAAATTCCGAAATTTGCGAAATTCTGAAAGCCAAGCAGCGTAGATGAGAGGAGCGGCAAAATGAGCTGACAGAAATTGTAAGCCAACGAGCATTGCAACGGTTTATAATAACACACAGCAACTACAAGAAACAGCTAAAAGCAGACTGGTGGCTGCATCCATGAAAAATGGTAAATGATAGTCGAAGCAAGTTTGCAACAACCAGACCAGTTGTTGTTATAATCTCTGCTGGTAATTTGCTCTCTAAATTATCAAATCATAAAGTACATGTATAGTATAACAACCTTTGGTATCTTTAATTTTCTTATAAATCATAGAAACGTATAGTAGCTTTAAAACCCTTATCGCTTTGCTTGAATGCAAAATTACTAATCAAAAATGTGTGTTCCTTTTCTCAACGAGTGACTTGTAAAACCTCAACATACCACAAGCCTTTTATAGAACAGCAACAAGAAATCTCATTATCCTCTACAACAACAGCAAAAGTGGCAAATATAATAATTTATTCATGCTTCTCCATAGCTTTGCCTTGGCGTGAATAAATATTGACAAACTTAAGCACTCCTTTGTATTAAAGTTGTTTGCCTTCTCAGCATAAAATGCAAAAGCTGCTGATAGTTTAACTTTTCATAATTTATCTACTTTTTTTTTACTGTCACCTCACTGCGCGCAACATCAGCCATTCACTGTTCTTTGCTGTTTATTTAATTAGCTGTGCCTAATTGAATTTGCTGTCAAAGTCATAAATAAATAATGGTTTATTAATATTTGATTAAGAAAAGATAAGCAGATTTCAAAAGGAGAAAGAGTCAAGCGAAGAATTAGTAAAATGTTCGCTTATTTAGATTAATCGATTAAAATGCAAATTGCTGCCGTATGTGTGAAAAATCTCTGAAGAAAAATATTATATCAGCATAAGTTTTTGTTTAAATAGAAGAGGGGTTAGTAAAAAAAAAATGTATCGTACAATTTTAAGAAAAATATTTAAAAACAAAAATATGTACCAAAAATTGGAAACAAACTAGTTTTCTACATATTTTGGAAAAAAAAAATCCCTTCTTCTCAGAAAAATTAGACTAAAAATTAAAAAAAAAATTGTTTGGAAAATATTATTTGGAAATTTTTGAGGGGAAAATAAATGTTTGGTAGATTTTTTTTTTTAAATGCATTTTTGGAAAAAATTATAATTGTAATTATACTTAGAAATAATAACAATTTAATACATTTTTTCATTGAAAAATATGAGTTTTAAAAATGTAGAAACAAATTTTTTTCTGTGGGGAATAGAGCATGTTTTGGGAGAAAGTATTTTTTCGCTAAAATAGTTTTGTAATAATATATTAATTTAGTTTAATTCAATTTAATCTAATTAATTGTAAAATATATTTTTGAACGAAAATGAGTTTTGACACATTTTTTAAGGATTTCGGTAAAAGAGAAGATAAATTTTTGGGAAAAATTATAATTTTAATTATACTAAGAAATAATAACAATTTAATTTCTATGAAAAATATGGGTTTTAAAAATTTAGAAACAAATTTTTTCTGTGGGGAATAAAACATGTTTTGGGAGCAAGTATTTTTTCGCTAAAATAGTTTTGTAATAATATATTAATTTAGTTTAATTCAATTTAATCTAATTAATTGTAAAATATATTTTTGAACGAAAATGAGTTTTGACACATTTTTTAAGGATTTCGGTAAAAGAGAAGATAAATTTTTGGGAAAAATTATAATTTTAATTATACTAAGAAATAATAACAATTTAATTTCTATGAAAAATATGGGTTTTAAAAATTTAGAAACAAATTTTTTCTGTGGAGAATAAATCATGTTTTGGGAGCAAGTATTTTTTCGCTAAAATAGTTTTGTAATAATATATTAAATTAGTTTAATTCAATTTAATCTAATTAATTGTAAAATATATTTTTGAACGAAAATGATTTTTGACAAATTTTTTAAGGATTTCGGTAAAAAAAAGAAAAATTTTTGGGAAAAATTATAATTTTAACTATACTTAGAAATAATAACAATTTAATTTCTATGAAAAATATGGGTTTTAAAAATTTAGAAACAAATTTTTTTCTGTGGGAAATAAACCATGTTTTGGGAGCAAGTATTTTTTCGCTAAAATAGTTTTGTAATAATATATTAATTTAGTTTAATTCAATTTAATCTAATTAATTGTAAAATATATTTTTGAACGAAAATGATTTTTGACAAATTTTTTAAGGATTTCGGTAAAAAAAAAGATAAATTTTTGGGAAAAATTATAATTTTAATTATACTTAGAAATAATAACAATTTAATTTCTATGAAAAATATGGGTTGTAAAAATTTAAAAACAAATTTTTTCTGTGGGGAATAAAACATGTTTTGGGAGCAAGTATTTTTTCTTTTATCACAAAAGCATAGGTTTGCTTTTTTGTGCAATCAGGCAAAAAATGATAGTCTCTTCAACTGAGTCACTTATAGAGGCATTTTATGGAACCTTGCGCAAGGACCGAAGTGCAAGGAGCATGGTCCCATTGCACCTAAATGTCAATGGAGGCATAAAGTTCCAAAACAGTTGAATATACTGACCTATACAGCGAGGCAGCAGTATACCAAAATCTACGATTGGGGAGTTCGAAACAAAAACATTCATAGACGAACATATATTCCCAAATATAACTCATATTATTTCATATAGCCATTCAAGTCATCGACTTTGCATTAGAACCTAAGGCAAGAGCAGAGATAGACTAGCCCCACATCGGAACCGACGAGGTAAAAGCCGAGAGCTTGTCAACAAGTTTGAATCCAAAAAAACGACAAAGACAACTGTAACTATGAGGATCGTGCTATGCGACAATGGGACTGGGTATCAGTTTTTTACTTTACATTCTTATAATTAATTATTATGTATTTATGTATGTGTGTTTGTTTGGGTCAAATCTTGTAATTAATTTTTACGCAACCTCCGATGAGCTAAAGATTTATGTACGTGGAATGATATACCATTTCAAAAATTTTGCCGATAGGTGGCGCAAGAGGCAAAATGTTTGGGAAACTTATACTATATTTTTTTACTAATTACACATTATTTTACATGGTAACCAAAATGAATTTTTTTCTATGCCACCTCATACAAGGTATTCGATTTGGCAGTTACGAGTTATTGCGCGCTGAGCGACGAAATGCAATAGCTTCGCGCTTTTCCTCATAATCTTTTCCATACAAGCTCTCAGCTTCGTCTAATTTCCTGTTTAAATATATGAATATTATGACTTTAGGAGAGGTCTGCCAGTACACATATACACGTAAGTATACTTTTTCTTCATTGCATTTTGACCTTTTTCCACTTAATCGTATATCCTCTCTAAATGTTTGCTATTTCAGCTTGCTTTCAATGCAACAAACACTGACTATTTACTTAATACTTCCTGTATTCTCTCTAAATAATAAATATCAAATGACTGGAGTTGTCTAGCTACTCTTTAATCAAGTTAGAAAAAAATCAGTCTTCACCCGTTGAGCCATTGAATGTTTAACCTTTTTGCAACTAACATCCGGCGAACTTCGCCAGAAATAAAATGCCGTTAAATACATGCTATTAAAAAGTCGAATAGGAAATGCTTAAGTAGCAGCAGCAACTAATCTGCTTGCTGCCAGGCAGAGATTACAAATCGTTTGAATTCCTCGAGCAAACTTTTCCACAAAACGCACTACCTTCTCTGGTCTTTTTTTACTTTTGCTTGCCACTTCTACTATCTACGGCATTTCTGCACTTACATATTTGTACAACTGCGCTTCTTCATACACTATTTTCTTGATAAATAACAACAATTGCGTAGCACACGTATTTGGCTATTAAAAATGCATTCGCTGCCGGTGCTTGTGCTATCCATATTTACTTTTTTTCCATTAGCAACTTTCTTTTTCTGCCGCTTGCAAAATTGATATTGCGTTTTAGCTTGAGCTCTACTTTAACTCCGACTACAGTTCTTCCGGTTTGTACGAGTGGAAAAGCACTCTGGCGCTGTACTCATATTAGTGCCAACACACTGCCATATATCTTCATATGTACAACTAAAGTACTGTAAGATAAATTTGTTTACTACAAGTATTTACACACATACATATGTATATGAAGCGTATGAATGAAGACGATCTCCGAAGGAGATTGATATATATTGGGAAAATAAAATATTTTACTTTGTTTAAATACGATAAGCACCATGATCTCGAGCTGGCATTCAAAATGATTGTAATCTGATTGTAAATCTGAAATGATTATCATCATATTTTTCGATAAAAAAATGCGTTCTATAACTGTGGCAGCCCTTTAAATTTATCATTATTTTTGATGTTTACATTACCAGGAAATCGATATAATTATAAGCATCGTTATATTTTATCGAAAGTTATCGGTTTACATTTGTTATGATGACTAATATTATCGATCCAATTCTTGATAATTGATAACCGTCTTCAACAAAAACGAGGAGGTTATCAGTTCGCTGGAATAGATATATGTATGTATTTTTTTTATGCATGTTACCGCATAACTTTGGACCACGTTAACCAATTTCGATAATTTCATCGGAAAGGTGGTACCTCAAAGGTGGTTCCATACTAATTTTGTTTAGATCCGATAATTTAATCGTGAAGAAATTAACGGTAATCTTAATTTTTATATGAGATTTGAAGTCGGTTTTGTTTTTTGTTTAAAAATTACTTGTATCTATATACTTTTCAGTACCGTTATCGACAAATTTATCGATATACATACATACATATATGTGACCTGGTCTACGAAAAGGGAGCTTACGTGCGAAAACTAGTTTTCTGTGAAAAAGCTGTTAAAAGTAGCAACTCGTTTCGTCAGTTTCTCATTATCTCGTTAATTGTTCTCCGCGCCGGACGTCCAGTAAGTGTTGTTGTTGGTCCAGTAAGTGTTGTTGTTGGTCGGAATATTATTATAGTTCATCGTGTAAGTTGCTAGTGTGGAACATTTAAAAAAGTAACACTGAAGAAGTGACGTTTACTGTTTCTGTTGATTATCGTCTTCGCATTTCGCATGAAATGAAACATGAGTGTTGATGAGGAGTTCAGTGCCGTATACGGACAATATTTCCATGAAAAGGATGATGAAAACGATGATGAAAACTATGAAGAGAGCGATGATGATGAAGACGAAGTATGTGTATCTCAGGCAGAAGATGATACCGAACAAACTTTTGTTAAGATGGACCTGTATGTTGTTGATGTAAAGGAGGAGGAGCTGGTAACAAAATTTCTGTCAAAAGATTGTTGTAATAATGAATGCCATACACTGATACCACGGGAAATGATCGAGAGTACGCGGAACAATTGTTTAGAGATGTCGAAAAATGAACTTGATTTAGTGATACTAAGTCACATCGAAGCTGGAGTTATGAGTAACGAAAAGCTAGAAAGTGTATACGCAAAGCTTGCTGGGCGGAAGAAATATGGACAGAGACAGGATACAGAAGTTATGAGGCATAGAATTCAATTTACCTTCTACAGAGTACCTGTTTGTCGTTCGTTTTTCCTTTTTGTACATGCCTATACGACGAAGCGTTACGAAAATTTAGTACGAAGCTTAATCAATTTCTTGATCACCTCCACCGAGCCCGAAATCAACGAGAATATTATCAAAGTTGGTGTAGAAATACTGACCCTACAGCAGTCGTTCTGTCATTTGATTTTGCCCAAACCGTTCACTACCCTGTCAGTCCACAACAACCTGGTACAGCATACTTCAAAGCAACCAAGAAGTGCGGAGTCTTCGGAATTACAGACGAAAAACAAAAAGTTCAGGTTAGAATTTCAAACTGAATCATAGGAACTCAAATTGCTCGCCTTTACAGGATCTTACTTATATTTNTACAGTACAATTACATTATAGACGAAAAAGATGACCTTGGTAAAGGACCTAACTGTGTTGTGAGCATCCTGCATTATCACCTGCAAACCTACTATAAAGACATTGAAACACTCGTTCTTTTCTGTGACAATTGTGTTGGGCAGAATAAGAATAACACTGTACTATCATATCTGCAATGGTGTTTGGCTCGGGGTCTTAACAAAACTATTTTATTCAATTTTCTACTTACCGGGCACACTAAGTTCGCGCCTGATCGTTACTTCGGTATTTTCAAAAGTAAGTATGCCGTCAGTAACATCGATACGTATGCAGATTTACTGCAGTGTGTCGAGGGGGTTATAATAAAGCTGTATCGGCTGAAAAAGTCGTCTGGTATGAATGGGACAGCTATTTTAAACCACTGTACAAGTCACTTGTTGGAATAACGCAATTCCATCATTTCATAATCTCTACAGATTGTGTAAAAACAAAGAAATTCGCAGACAGTGAAGAAGTGCAGTCCTTTAAGCTTCTGTTAAAACCTATCGATCCTGAAATGCCGAAAGTTATACAACGAGCCGGTTTGTCTTTGGAACGTCAGTGGTATATCTATCACAATTTTCGCAGCTTAGTTTCGGATATATCTAAAGTAGATATTGTGGCTCCATTGCCGAAAGATTTGCCATCGAAGAAACGGAAGGCAAAAACTAGTGAAGATGTTCTCAAACCAGACGAGGAACCAGGTCCATCTTCCTCAGGATCAACACGTAAAAA
>NW_016160711.1:22580-32752 GCF_001687245.7 Rhagoletis zephyria | reverse complement strand
TTTTTATATATTATGCGTTTTTTATAAGCGTGAAACACAAAAAGATAACTATAATCCGTGTTGGGTTTCAAATTCGGACAAATTAGACCTTTAATCAGAATTTTTTTTAATTGGATTAACGATTAATGATTAAAACTAATTAATCGTAATCACAACCGACGATTAACGATAAAAAAAAATTAATCATTAATCGTACGGATGATTACGTTTAATTAATTTTAATTGTTAATCTCGATTAACATTTTAATCGTTAATTTTTAATCATTAATCAGATTAACATTTTGCCAACACTATTTGCAGGGAAGTTAAAATTTGTTTAAGTATTTAAAATTCTAAAAATTATTTGTGCAAAGAGCAGTTTGCGTGGGAATTTTAGCAACTTAATCCTTATCCTTATTCTTATCCGTATCCTTATCCTTATCCCTATCCTTATCCTTATCCCCATCATTATCCTTATCATTATCCTTATCCTTATCATTATCCTTATCCTTCTTCTTATACACATCCTTATCTCTATTCTTATCCACATCCTTATTCCTATCCTTATCCTCACCATTATCCTTATCCTTACCATTATCCTTATCCTTATACTTAGCCTTATCCTTATCCTCATCCTTCACCAGCTTTACATGTTTCGTTCTTAGCTGACGTCAGAAGTTTCTTTATATGTATTTATTTTACTTATTAAAATTGCAAAAGCTTATTTAAGCCTACACATTTTTTCCAGACTGTTCTTTTTTGCATTGCTAACTAATTTTTTTCCAGCTGCTCAGGCATTTACTCAATGCATTCCTTGTCATGTACATTATTCCTTGACAGTTGACTTAGTTTGCCACTATGCCTGTACATTTTCTTCTTCGAAATGCCAGCAACATTTTAAATTTTTCTCAGTATTTTTGTAACACCGTTAGTTACTTACCTAAAATTCGCTTTTTGTTTTCCTTGCTCTGGCCATCTTTCTTGATTCAATTCGTGCTGATCATAGCAGTTGTTCTTTTAAAGCATACTTCCGTTGGATATTGTTGTTGCTGTCACATTTTTCTGCTTATTATTACGAGTATACTTATGTAAGTACTTATGTAGTTTTTTTTGTTGCCTTCGTGTTTTTGCTGTCAATATGTTGACTGTCTTTATTGACAAATAGCCAGAAATATGTTAAATTATTAACTGTCAGTTCAATGAACTGGAAAGAGGATAACTTAATTAAATTTTCGTACATACATGTGCAACAAAAATGTTAAGCGAAACAACAACTATGTAGAACAATAGCAACAACGTGACGTATGTGTCCATTACGGACATTCACTCTTAAATGCTTCAAATGTGTGTCATCTAATAAGTACCAGTACGAAGCTGAGCTGTATTTAGCAGCAGCTGTTAGCTTGTCAATTACGTAATATGTGTCTGTTTATCACTTTTTTATTGCCTTTTGACACACCAGCAGACGCTACACATTTCTTTGCAATATTTCTTCCAAATATTTTTAATTTCCAAATAATTTAATTTCTACATTGAACATGATTATAAAAGTTGGGAAGGATTTTTATATGAGCAAAGGCTTCATGCCTGGTGGCATTCATGAATATTTGCATATGATGTTTTTGAGTAGAAAATAAGCGATACTTTTTGTATTCCAATATTTTATTTTTTTTTTCAGTGTAGATCAAAGAAGTCTTGATTTTTTTCAGTATTTTAAGAATGCTTTCTAATTTTTCAGTGTGTTTTTCTGGACTTTGTTGGCGCTTTTCCAGATTTTTTTGAGAGGTTTCGGGGGTTTTTCCGGGCCTTCCACACTTTTTCGAAAATTTTCAGTAATTTGTCGGATGCATTAAGCATTTTTTCGGAACCTGCCGGGATTATATAAGATTTTTTTGTGTTTTTTTAATATTTCTTTTGAGATTTTTTCGGGAATTTTCAGCATTTTTTCGGCATGTTTTTAAGATCATTTAACATTTTTTGCGAGAAAAATTGGGATCGTTTCGGAACCGCTTCTGACTTTTTTTTGGCAGTTTTTTGTAGGAGCTATTTGGCACATTTTCGTAGTCTGTAGCGATTTTCCTGCATATTTTGCGGACCATTTCGCAATTTTCGGAAGACTTTGGTTTTATTATGGAAGCAGTGTGCGAATTTTTAAGAAATTGTTCAGGGATTTTTTCGTGATTTCGTAAGCTTTAAATTTGAAATTTTTCTTTAAGCTTTAAGGGAACCTTATGACTTTTCGGTATTTTTTCCGGCTTTTTCGGGACTATTTGGCATTTTTCCGGAGCATTGGGGTTTATTTTGGGATTATCTCTGGCATTGCAGTATTTTTTTCTTCTAGACTTTTAAGAACCTCTTTAGATGTTTCAAATATAAAGATAATTATGTATCTTAATTTCCCAATAATAAAAGCAAGCAATATAAATCAAAAATGCTTCTCTTTTTTTCTTGTGAACACAGAAATCATTTAATCACCGTTACTTCGTCCTTTATTTTAATAACTCAAAAGCTTTCGTTTTGTACTCATCCACCCGCCTTGAACAATCCACTTAAGAACCTGTCAAATTTTTTAAATCTGTGCTCTGACCAACCGGCCGACCGACCCACTTCACAAAAGCTGTCGAATTTTCAATTTAATTGCCCTCAAAATCCAATCCCACAATTTCCATCGGCGCAGAGACCAACCACTAACCAAGCGCGTCTATAGCTGCCCACAGATTGCCTGCATTCTTTCACCGTTTCACCTTTAATTGCCACCTATTGTTTGTATTTCCGTCTGCGTTGCTCCATTTGTGGCCCAGCGAATAGTTAATAGGCGAATTTGAGGCAGAGCAAAATATTCAATCGAAGAACAGCCAATCCATTGTCAATCAACATTTCACTGTCGTAGCATTCCGGTATTCGCTGTACTACATTTGAATTGTTTTCTAATTGGTTGGATGGGTGTGTGTGGATATGAATGAGTATGTATGTACATGTATATAGTGCAATCATTGTTAGCTTTGGCCTTCATTGCTGGAATTCAAATTGTTTACTTGTTTATTTGTAAATGGCCTTCTTCTTTTCAATGCTTCACTGCCATTTAATTTGAAAGCATTTGCCAATGTCATAATGGTAGGAAATTTAGGTTGCTGGAGCAATTAGTAACATAAAAAAGAATGCAAAAATATATGGCTCTCAAAATTAATAAATACATAACGGGGGGAAAAATCTTTGCCCAGAACACAGCAAGAACCATTTAAGCGGTTTTCAGTATAACTAAAATATTTTCAGTGCCTTATGTAAATATAAAATAGTTTGAAAAATTCTCGGAATTCGTCTCTTAAATACACCTGGGAGCTGCTACAAAGCTACACACTTAACAAGAAAATCTCAAACCCAACACAGAAAAGGTAAACACAGTAATTTTCTGATCAAATCTATGTCAACCGCAACAAGGCGGTGACACAAATCTTTACCTACACTAGTCCTTTCATGCTTGCCTTTTTTAGTGCTGCAAAATCCACCCACTATTTTAGGTCGCTGTGTAATTTATTTGTTTTGTGTTTTTCTTTGCCATTTTTTTTTTTGTGTAGAGTTTTGCCAAACCGCGAATTTCGGCATGCAATTATTTTTTCTTCCTCCTTTCATCATTGCTGCTATTTTTAATTTCGCTCACTCTTCTTTGCATTCTCTCTTCCTCACCATTTTAGACACTCAATGCGAACTGTTAGAAAATTGTCAAAAGGTGCATAGCCTTGCAAAAAAAAAAACAAAGAGAAGAAATATTAGAAAAAAGAAAAGCAGAGTAATTTTGAATGAAACACAAAAACAAAAATGTTCAGCAACTTGACTTTTGGGTCAAAAGTTGATTGGCAACACTCAACGACGGTGATGAAACACTCATCTGGGGGGTACTTAAATGGCTACTGAGTGTTGCATGAAGCACACTTACTTAAACTGTTGGGAATTAAGAAGTGATAAATATGATTTGCTAGAAAAAGTTAATACTTAACCCCTTCCTTCGCAAACGGCAATTTCGGCCTTGTCGACGGGCGGCGAGGCGCTAGATGTTTGCTTATGACTGATATAAATGGACGAATTTTCTAAATTCCTGTTGGCCTTAGCGTGTGAGACCTCAACCTTCGGGTCGGAAAACTGCGGAAGTAATTCGGAAATATTCACTTAAAACAATGGAAAGGCTCCTAGATATCTATATGAGCTCGCTAGTAGAGGAAGCAAAAGTCACACATGTACATTATGCGTATAGCAAGGGAAGATGCACGGAAACCGTTCTACACAAAGTGCTTATTTAGAGCGATATTTTTTAAGTGTAAACGTTGTTGAGCAAATACAGTTTTCCAGTATTCGGAGGCGAGATCTGTATTGATGCCCTTATGGATGCGCTTTCGTTGCGTGTAGTTTCGCTGGTCCACTGCAAACATATAGGCGTTGGTACTCCTTTGAAATCGCGTTTTCTGAACGCCACTTCGCCAATGAGACATACGGAAGACCTTTCGTTAAGAAATGCGTAAATCTTGATGGTTTTTCTGGCTTTATGAAGGTTCGCGGGCACGGGGCGGAAATATCGGCTACTGGAGTTGTTCCTTTTCTGCGTCCACGGGAGTACCTTCGGTACCTTCGCTGTGCAGTAATGGATGATGCTTTCGAGGGCAGGCATTTATGCTGCAACTCTTTGTTTCCCACCTCTGCTCTTCGGGCATAAAATGCAATTTTCCACACTGGACACACAACCGCACCACACGCGATGCACTTCATAGTCGAAATGCTTTTGGACTGTGTGTCCAACGATGCAAAAATTTGTCCTTGGGAACGGTTGACTCTTCATGGAATGTCCTGCTTTCGTTGGAGGAGGGATTGTCGACGGAGTGCACTTACCGTGGCTATGTGTGTTGACTCAGCTGGTGGAGGCAACTTTCGCCATTCTACAGATCCAGACGCTGAATTCTTTAATGATTAGTGAAATGCCACCTCGAGGATCATGCTGATTGGGTACTTTGTCAACTAGCTCCTTTACCAGCATTGGATTGTGGATATGCGCCTTTAGCTAACATGTCTCCATTGTGGCGCAGATATTGCGTACAGCCAACGATAATTCTATGAGAGATTCTAGTTTGTCTTTAGGCGGAAGTAGCTTCCTTACCCTCTCAATCGTTCTCTCTAAGATGTATTGCGGTCTACCGAAGAACGTTTTTAGTACATCGATGACGTGGGGAACCATATCTGTTAAGAGCAGCTTGTCTTTGACTAGTTCACGAGCCTTTACTCTCAGGCATTTCAGCAATCATAGCATATTTTCAACCTTGGAAAAGCCTGCGGCTGAAGTGCTATGATCGAAGGTGCTAACAAACATAGGTCACTCCTCGGGGTCGCCTCTGAACTCTGGCAAGTCGTTTGCTATAGCTTGTCGCACAGCTATTTGGCAGCTCGTTGGACCGCTGCTTGTTACGATATGTAAGCTTAACATGCCTGCCAAGCTCATATTGGCAAGAAGTCGGTACTTTTGTTCGATGTAGTGCCCCTTCACGGCTCTTTTATTGCCAGCGCGAGTTGATATTGACCGTTTGTTTCCAGCTTGCATTGGAGCACGTTCATTCAGTTTTCAGTATCGCTTCGATGGTGATCGCGAACCCAACTCCTTCGGGTATTGGGACTAGACCACGTGGGACTTCCTGAGGTGTGGTTGCTGTTGCTGTAGGGGTTTATGACATTGGATCTTGTGTAGTGCAAGGAACGTTTGTATGAAATAACCGTTGCTGGAAGGCTCAAGTTACCTTAGGACTTTTTCCGATCTACGTATATGCCAATACCGTTATGTCGTGTATGATAATCGCAGGTGAGCTCAGTCCCAATTAATGATTTAAGTTGAAATATTTTTAACGAATTGGTGTGGGGAAAAAGAAAGTTTAAGCTGCTACAGCATCTAGACTGTAATTGCGCCAGCGGTAAACACAACTATCTTCATTGCGAGCTTACCAAAGTGACGCTTGTGCCGAGAGAAACATACAATGTAGAAGGAGAAGGGGTACATCACACAGGTGACACCTTTTGATCTATTCGAGTGTACATGGCAGTAATACAATGGAAACCTGTCTTCTTTTTTTAGATTTTTTCGTCCAGTCCGCTTCTTTTACTACAAAGGCAATGTTATTTAACTTTACAGAAGTTAGGTGCACAAACCACCCTTACATGCAAAATATACTTACTAAACAGAAAAAAAGTATAAGAAAGACTCTGCCTTTACCTTCAACAAGTAAACGCTCTATACTTTGGTGTACAAGGACATCGCCCGCCATCGCCATCGATAAAATCAACAAATTTACTTACAGCACAAACGCGAAATTGGGACAGAACTTAAGATGACAGAGCAGCGGTAAAAAAAAACCCACCAAAGCGAGCAAAGCGAAAAAAAATCTACTCCTAAAAAGGGTAAAACTAAGTTGGTACAGCATGGCTGAATTATTAAAACTTTCAGCTGACAAATTGCAATTTGATTACAAAATTTGTTTACAAGCCAACTTGTGGGTGTACCCAACCGAGCCGTTATGTTGTGGGCGTGGAATTAGAGCATACAAAGAGTTGTGGCTAGAGTCAACGGGTTGTCTGCCTGGCTACATAGACTCGCCTGCATACCTACTCGGTGGTGTGTTTGGCTGATTTGAAATCTATAAATATTAAAAATTTGGGTCAAAAAATTGCTGCTTATTTGCATTTGAATTAAAAAAAAAAAAATAGGTAAACTTGCGACGCGCAGAAAAGTAGGCAATGTAAATAGCTTACAAACACATTTGCATGTTGGTTGATAGAGAAAAGTAATTAAACTGCTTTTCGTTGAAATTGCTCATTCGCTAATACATATTGTTGTTGTTGCATTGCGCTTGGTTGCTACACAATTTTCATTTTAGAATATCACCATGTTTGATGTAGGTAGGTGAAACAAAAAAAAACTTCAAATATTAACTGCTTTAAATCTCATTATGTCGCACTGTCGCCCCTCTAAATAGTATTCTATCAAACCACATCCGCCCTACTATGCTCGACGTTTCGCTTTCATCTGTCAAAAATAAACATTCATATACTTATGAGAGAACTCAAGTATGTAAAGTGTGTGTTAAAATCGTGTTGTTGTTTAATCTTTAAGCATTAGACTGTACCACCTTACAAGCAAGCAAAAAAGATATTGCAATAAAAACACTTCCTTAGCAAAAGTTTTATGAGCTTCAATCTACTGACATTAGGGTGGTACGTTGGATGACAAGAACTGGGATCTATTGGTTAAGTACTAGAACTGGGTACTTCACTACACTGAACTTTGGAACAAAAAAATTACTTCCTCGTGACTAAACCACTAATATATCATACTTTTAATGTAAAAGGGCATCCCGTACGTTCGGCAATTTTTTTTTTGTTTTCGAACTTATCTTGCAAAAATATTTTACACTCAGTGGTGTACGGAGTACTTTTTTTCTGGTGCGGTCTAATGTATAGACATAGTAAGTATGCGTGCATGTATATGTGTTAGACAGGCAGGTGCGTGAAATCTCACACGTTGTATAGCAAATAAACGCGAACAATTTAATTACTTTGAACATTTCCCGCACGCAACACTTCATGTCGGTGGCAGTTGCCAGATTGAGGAAAGAACGAATATTTCATTGATTTGTAATATCTACATATGTATGTAGCAGAGCTGTGTAAGTGTGAAATCATTTTCAATTTTAAATCAAAAATTTTTTTCTATCCAGTTTTCATTACTTATTCTTCGCTTAGGATTGAGGTTTAAAATTTTTGNCTACACTGAACTTTGGAACAAAAAAATTACTTCCTCGTGACTAAACCACTAATATATCATACTTTTAATGTAAAAGGGCAACCCGTACGTTCGGCAATTTTTTTTTTGTTTTCGAACTTAACTTGCAAAAATATTTTACACTCAGAGGTGTAAGGAGAATTTTTTTTCTGGTGCGGCCTAATGTACAGACATAGTATGTATGCGTGCATGTATATGTGGTAGACAGGCAGGTGCGTGAAATCTCACACGTTGTACAGCAAATAAACGCGAACAATTTAATTACTTTGAACATTTCCCGCACGCATTACTTCATGTCGGTGGCAGTTGCCAGATTGAGGAAAAAACGAATATTTCATTGATTTGTAATATCTACATATGTAGGTAGGTATATAATAATTTTTCCAATTTTAAAATATTTCAATTTCCAATCTTAAAATATTTCAGGTTGATTTTATTTTGTATGAATTTTGGTGATGACTTCTAGAACTCTACTCTGAGACTATAAATAAAACTTTTTTAAGAAAGCTTGTAAAAAATTTTGGGTTAGCTTTTTCAAAGACACCATAAGAATCGTATCCCATTGTAAAAAATTAATTCCAGGTAACTTCAAAAATTTTGAATTTTATAATTTTTATCAAGAAACACCAATTTTGTTTGCTTTTTATTTTTGAGGCTGTTTAGTGACTAAGCGAATTTGTTTTTTTCTTATTTTTATTAACTAGTCGAAAACTTTTCTGGATTTTTTTAGACCTTTTGAGAATAAAAGTCAATTGTTAAATACAACTTTTTAAAAGGTAATTATGATCTCTTACATAGCGGGTTTATTATGCTGCAGACTGGTCCTGTAGAATCTTCAGCATGCTCTAGCTCAGTCTCCCTCACGGCTTTCGCCTCCGTGCCCAATGAGCCTTCTGATATACCGGCTCCCACTTTTGTCTCAGCATTTACCTCTGCCGTTGCTATTGTTAGGCTTCGCGAAGTTTTCTAGGTCTCGGCCTTTTTAAGAATTGCTGTTAAGCGCTGCCCAAGTGGACGCTGCCCAATCTCAATGACATTTTTCCGAATCTAGAGTAAGGTATATTTTTGGCTTCTGTTGGCAAAGTCAAGCCAGTGGTATTGACCTTCTTAATCCCAGGGTTTCAATGAAAACCCCCAAGTCAACTCCGTGTTTAATTTTGTGGCTGACGGTATATAGGCGATATAACCTGTGGAGGTATCAAATTCACCGTCCCTGTTGGCCCTCCACACCAGACGTCCTGCGAAATTCTCTTTGAGGACTTATATAATCGGTGTCTCCCTTCTATGAATCTCGCAATCGAGAAATTATACCAAATCGTTCTTTATTTCTATAAATCCAGTTCTCTGAGCCTTAGAGCAAACTCTGAAGCGGCAGGCATTATTTAATTTTTATCGGTTTTTTTGACAATGAAGTCAAACACTTTTTAGTCAATATTAAGTATTTTCTTCTGTAAAATCGATTAAATTTCTTTTCGATACAATTCTCACATTCTGGCAACCCTTCTTCCACCTAATCGCATTTAGCGTCTCGTGCGCACTTAAGCAATGCTAAGTAAGTATACTTTTGAAGCTATTTTCCACATTTTCGCGTAAAACAAATCCAATTATATTGTAACACCCATTGCTAGCGTAAAATTTTCAAAAGCGCTAAGGATTTTTGGAAATTTAGCGTTAGCATAAATGACAACAAACTGCTCGTTAGCATAATTGCTATTAAATTTGGTATATTTGATTAGAAATTAGATATTTGTATTTAATTTACACGCTTCTTTGGATAGATAGACAAATGGAGGTGTTTGAAAGAGAAATAAGAGATAAATTTAAGTTTCTGGGAGTTGGATTTAAATTGAAAGTACTTACCTAAGCTTTTACTTGCGTATCTATTTGGAGCGTTTAAAAGAAAGAAAAGGCAGGGACAAGAAAAAATTTAATAAAAAGTAAAGCAAAATCTGCTTCTGTTGTGGCAGCAAAACCGTTTCTCAGTTTGGGTCAAGACAATAAAATCGCTCTCCTTAATTTTTTGCGATATCGCGACAGTTATTTATCTCAACCCACCTCTCTTACGCACCGTCTGACACCACTACCTGCAAAATGGCTGCAGTACTATAGATGTCCTGGGTAGTAGAGGATAGAAAGGGGAAAAAATGGCTGAAACGGTGACGCTTAAAGATTTCTGGTTGAAAAACTCTCCATTCTTACAACAAAGCTCCGCAAGAGTAAAATCCCTATTTCGAAAAGCTAATCGAGAGGGTAATAGATTTTAAATTGAATACACCTCATCATCCTCCATACGGCAGCTCCAGTATGGGCTTGAGATTATGGTTAGCCTTTCCTCATGACAACCGATCGAAAAATGGCCGGTTAGTACTTACTCCCACCGGTC
>NW_016160711.1:8566-22555 GCF_001687245.7 Rhagoletis zephyria | reverse complement strand
TGTAGACCCTTCCAAGAATCGCCTGGTTTTCTTTTAGAAATTTCGGCTTTTTTTACAATTTCTGATATTACAAAGATCATTCGTCTATTCCCACTATTACTAAAATCGATAATTTATCGAAATAGATATTTTTCGAAAACTTATTGACATTGGTTTTGTGTTCATCGCTTTTTTATATTAACTAACATCAATATCGATAGACATATTTATCGATATAGTGTTCAATATAATGGTCGCTACTGAAATGACCCTGCTTATAGACACCGAAATTTTTAAAAGCATTGCTATCACCACCGATAGATTTAGCGATGTCTTGATTTAAATCTATCGGCATTGTTTTTATATGTCGTTTTCTTTAGCTGATTAACATCATCATCTAGAAACGTATTTATCGATCTCGTTTTCAAAATAATTATCAATATCGTTTTGACTCCAGTTATCGACATCGAAATGTTGAGTTATTCGTTCAAATTAAAACATAATGGCAATAAAACTAGGAAACTTTAATAAAATCAATACGTTTATCGATATATTTATCGAAATCTTTATTGAAGAAAAGTATCGGCAGCGTCATTGAAATACATATTTATTGATAACATTTTCAAAATAATAAGCGATATCGATATTGTTATTGACATCGAAATGTTGAATGAAACGCTCAAATTGAAACACAATGGCAATAAAACTAAGAAACTTTAATAAAATCGATACTTTAATCGATATATTTATCTAAATTTGTATTGAAGAAATGTATCTATCGGCACTGTTTTTTATGTCGCTTTCTTAGTACTAATTAACAACATTAAGGAAATACATATTTATCGATAACATTTTCAATTTAATTATCGTTAACGTTGTAACCCTGGCTTTCGATATAAACGCTTTTAATGATTCTTTTAAATTGAAATTTAGTGGCAAGAATGCTAAGAAATCATGAGATTAAATAAAGGATCTAACAAGGGCAGCTTTTTGAATAAAGAACATTTTGTTTGTTGCCAAAAATTAATTTTATGAATTTATGAGCAGACTCTTTTGAACTCCTTTCTTCAGTAAGTGAGAAAGAAAAGTAAGTTTTATCCACTAAAGAATGTACACGAAAAAAACTGGTCGCACATAACCAAGCATAGCTCGGTTAATCATAACATTAAAATAAAAATCGGTAGACACTTAAAAAGCTGGAAGCATTTTCCACCTTACTGCATCATTTCTTTTTAGTAACAAAAATCAGTGTAGAAACGAGGACCAAGAAAGCAATCGATCGCGAGTTAATATTGCGCAAAAAGCTGGAAAATCCCAGCATGTTCCATAACGACATCGCAAAAAAGCTAAAATTTCCAAAGTCTACCGTTACTTATGTGCTTAAAAAATACAATGAATGTTTATCTTTAAAAAGGAACCCTGGTAGTGGCAGAAAAAAAGGATTTGCTTGCGAAATTAAGGCAAAGGAAGTGTTATCTGCTTTTAAGAAAAATCCTGGACTTTCGGTAAGAGATGTCGGCAAAAAATTAAACATGTCGTCTTCGTATATACAAAAAGTATGCAAAACAGCAGGACTACGTTCTTACAAAGTGAATGCAGCACCTAATCGCAACGGTAAGCAAAATTTGTTGGCGAAACAACGTGCTCGGAAATTGTACGACAGTCTCATACAAAAATTTGGCTGTATTGTTATGGATGACGAATCGTACGTAAAAGCCGATTTTAAACAAATCCGGGGCCGCGAATTTCACACTGCAAATAAAAGAGGCAATGTTGCAGATAAATATAAAAACAAAAAGTTTGACAAATTTCCCAAAAAGTTTCTCATTTGGCAGGCAATTTGCCAATGCGGCTTCAAAAGTGATCCTTTTGTAAGCACTGGTACAATTAACCAAGAAATTTATGTTAAGGAGTGTCTGCAAAAGCGACTTTTACCTCTTATACGGCTTCATAAAGATCCAGTGCTTTTTTGGCCTGATCTCGCGATATGTCATTACGGAAAAATGGCTTTAGGATGGTAACATAGAAACAAAGTGTATTTTGTAGCAAAAGAGGTGAATCCACCTAATTGTCCAGAGCATCGGCCGATCGAAACCTACTGGGCCGTTATGAAATCCAAACTTCTTAAGACCCACAAAGCTGTAAAAAACGCACAACAATTCAAAAATAAATGGCAGCTGGTTTCCAAGGAAATCACTGAAACTTCTGTGCAAGGGCTAATGAAGGACATAAAGTCAAAATTGCGATCGTTTGCTTATTACAAGGAGAATTAACTCTTTTTTAACGAATTTCAATAAAACTAAGTTTAGATGTAAATATATGTAAATATCGTTGAATTCCATTAATATATTTATGTTTTAGAACGTTTTAACTGTGACCAGTTTTTTTCGTGTACATTCTTTATTTGCAAAACGGCACAAAAACACGTTGCAATTGTGATTAAACAACGCTAAATACGCCTTTGAAGTTGCCACACGTTCGCTTTTATGATCGGCGAAATTCATGAGGATGCCCGCGTACAATTAATTGTACAGCTTACTTAAAATTTTCGCAAATACATATCTACTTGAATAAGAAGCAATGAACTCCTACCTACCAACACCACAATAATTCAACTAAAATCAAACTGCAAGTTGAAGTTGATATTCTTTAGAATTAGTTATGCTTCTCAACCGTTAAAGTCTGCATACTTTCCACTTTCGAGTGGTGATGTCAAGAGAAGTGACTGAAATTATATGTATACCACTAAGGATATACACAAGTGAGCATAATCTAGGTAACTCCTCTATTCTACATAAAATACTTATGCATGCATACTTACTGGTACCTACTCACTCGCAGGAAGAGGCAGAAGCAGGCAAAGACGAAGCCGCCAGGAAAATGTCAGTTGAGCAGGAACTTTAGTTCACTTTGAGTACGACTTGTGATATTCTACTTTTCTGTTCTGTTCTGAAGTTCAGTTGTAAGTTGATGAACGGACATTAAAAGTAATTCGCTGTAGCAGCAGAGGGAACAGCTTGGCAGCAAGAAGCAAAGCAATAAAGCCAGTAAGAAGCAACACACAAGAGTGGCAGAGTAACTCTGCTGCGCCACTAAGTGATTTGCATATGACACAAGTGCTTCAAATCCTTATGGTAATGCATACAGTAAGCTATGCTATAAATTTATATGCACTGCTTAGACTTAAGTAATAAGCGCAGCAAAGAAAATTGTTGAAAGTTGTTGTTGTTGCCTTTTGCTGGTTGCAAATAATTTTTATGTGAGTAAGTATAAGCGTTTGTCGATTTGTCTCTGCAGTTGCAAGTACCGACGAGTACAACTCTGCATGCCTTTAACTGCACTGAGTTAGCAAAGCGGGGATTTCTCCTTCAGCTGTGCAGTGCGGTGTGGAAAAGTTGTGCGGCAGTGCCATAAAAAGAAATAACAAATACGACAGCACTCGTATTTTTGTAACTTAAAAGTTCCTAACTGCAAGCAGTCAAGTTTTGAAGCAGAAGAATCAAAAATTGGAGTTTTCTTAAAACTTTCTAACAAACGAAGAGTCAATGATTGTTCATGAAGTTATTCTACTACATCTACTCGCTGAATTTCTGTTCCCTTTTACTCCTGCTTTAGCTAGCAGCGTACCGCGGCGTGTAATAAAATTAATAGCGTTGCCATATCGCTAGCGCTTTACCATTTGATTAATGTTGCTGGCACGCGAATGTGATTAATCAAGTCAAGTCAATTGAAGTCATTTGCTGCTGCGATTGCAATGTATTGGAGGCGATGAAAACAATGGGAGTTGAAAGTAAAAAAAGCGTTAATTGGGGAGTTGAAAATTAATTTGTAAGAATATTGTATGTGAAAACAATGCTTAGTATTAATATAGCATAAGATAGCATAGCATAACATAAAACAACTTAACATAGCGTAACATAACATAGCATGACATAGCATAACTTAACATAACATAACATAAACAACATAACACGGGGTAGCTTAAAATAACATAACATAGCATAGCATAACATATCATAGCCTTAGTATGGAAAGAAGCACACGCACTAAAGCGGAATATTTAGCAGAACAGCTTGCAGCGAGCATGGAATCTACATGCAAGCCATCGTTAACAAAATAGAGATTCCGGTGCAGCGACAAACTACCACCCATTTGTGGACTAACAAGATTGCAACTCACGTACAGCCTGCATAGGGCACGAAGAAGGACACAGTGTAGTAGACATCGCCCTACCTATGAAGAACGTATTAGCGAATGCCGTGCAGAAAAGCCCAACTTTAAAGGAGCTATTGCGCAATGAAAACATCGCTGTTTTAACCAAAGTATAGACAGTGCTGATGTCAATCTCTTGGGGCTGGGCATACAGAACAGCCATGCGAAAAGTTAAAAGACTAAAGAATGTTGTTTTGGCATTGTTCCCATCGCAACAGGAAATGAAAAACGGCGACCTTAACCAAAACGAGTCCACTATTGTCCCTTCAGTAACACGTGACGAAGTGACGCACACATTGGGTTGAATAGAAGAAAATAAGGCGTCCTGCAGCGTGGTGTTCCGAAAGTAGATTTTAAGACTGCAGTTAAGCTTACTTTGTATACGCTAGCGAACATATTCGCAACCGGCTGGAAGCTATAGGGATAAAGTGTTGCTTATCAAACTTAGAACAACGCGATCACACCGCATACAGACCGCTATGTATGCTCGATAAAGCGCGAAAGGTTTTTGAAGAAATTATTTTGAGCCATCTTCAGAAGTTTTTAGAAGGCACTACTGGCCTCTCCGCCAGAGAACGAGCACGATCTACGGTTGATGCAATAAGACTAGTTACTAGCATAGAGAGGAGGGGATCAGCGAATGTTGTGCTACGCTGTCGTTACGTTGGACGTCAAAAACGAATTTAAAACAGGAACCTGGATTAACCCGAATATCAGCTACGAATCATGAGAGGTTACTTCAGCAATAGGCTTCTACAGTACGGCACAGCAGAAGGCCCAAAACAAGAAAAGGTGACATGAGACATCGCACAGGGATCAGTTGCTCGGCCTCTGGAACGCCATGTCTGATGGAGTCTTAAAACTTAGACTTCCAGATAAAGTAGCTATCATGGGATATTCAGACGATATTGCGCTAGGAAGTGGTAGACATACCGCTCGAAAAACTCGAAGCTAAATGCAACGATGCAGCTGCGAAGGACTTCAATTGGCGGCGCCAGAGATGGAAACAGCGCTGATAAGCGCAAGAAGACAAAGGTAGAAGTATACTCACGGAAATCAATTAAATACTCGCGACAGCAGATTAAGTTTCAAAGACCAGCAGGATGAGCTAAGTCGGCACGAGTAAATGGTGCACTGACGCAAATTCTCCCCCAACACTGGTGGACCTCAGCGCCATAGGAGACGTCTCCTTTCCATAGTTTGGGACTGAATTCCGCTTTATGCAGCCTCTGTTTAGGTAGCATCAGCAGGCACAGTGCTCTTCGAATTTGCTGTGCATACAGTAGGGTATCCGAAGATGCAGTGTGCGTTATTGGGGGAAAAATACCACTGAAATACGCTTTCTGGACAAGGGATGTCACCGACAAAGGTTCAAAAAACATTTTCGCGAAATCGCTCTATGGAGGAATGCCAGAGTATACGGATGCATTTCTTGAGTGGACGCTGGACCTACAAACTAATACCTCGCATTCACAAGTGGATTAGTAGGAATTATTGTGATGTTGATTTCTACATTTCTAGCTGAAATCGCAAGCGGTCATGGCTTTTTTCTGCAATACCCACATCCAGGGTAGGCAAAAACTCGGAGTTCGAGCGAGCGAGCGAGCAAACTCCTACTCAATGCCTCGCAGGCAACGAGGCGCTCGCAGCTCGTACTCGTAGCAGCAATGAGGCGAGGCACGAGAAGTTTGGCTTGCTCGGCAAACGAGCGGGCGCTGCTTGTTTCCTCGCGCTCCTATTAAATGAGCGAGGCTTTTGTGTGTTGCCTCGCTCGCGGTGCGAGGCGAGTAGCTGTCTGATTACTCGCTCTGCTAGGTAAGACGAGTGAGCGACGAGCGAGCGCTCCGAGTGTACTATAAATCACACGCATTTTTGTGCATAAAAATGTGGGAATGTATGTCAATAGATTATGTACGAAAGTATGTTAATAATTGTATGTACATATGTGCATATGCATATAAATATTTGAATATTATATTAGGGCAGCATTTAAAACAACAAATAAAATTTATTACATACATAAGCATAGATTATGGAATGAAATATTTTTTTATAGTTATATACATATATGTATGTATATGTTCATACGTACATACATACATAACATGCATAGTTTGTCTTTACAGAGAAAAGTACCCTACAAGAATTGTGTGATGGATACTAACACATTCTCATTTACCTTACTAACACATATACAAATTTTGCTTTGGTTAAAAAGAGACAACTAAATAATGCCATAAGTCGGAGGAAGACGGAACACAAATGTTTACATCAGATTTTTCACACTGCCCTTTAGAGTTTGATAGAAACTTGTAGGTAGCCAGTGACAGAAATCTCTATCAGTCTTGCCACTCAAATGATTTGTCAAATGATAGTCACTGTTCTTGCTGGGTAAGTAACGAAGATATTATAATCGTTTGTGTCGCAGAAACAAAAAACAAGTAAGCACTTGTAACACCCCCAAAATAGTTTGCTACTTGTAGCAGTTATGCTGTATACCTGATGAATGAAATATAATCCTTGGTGAAAAAATTTATTTGTGGCCTGTTGTTGAAGGACATATGTATATATATATGTACATATGTATGGATATGGAGACGTGGGAAATTTGCGTAAACAAAGAATAGAGGCTGGTTCACATACAACTTTGCCGTTGCGTTGGCGTTGAATTTCAAAGCAGCCGTCCACATAGCCAAAATTTGCCAACGCTAAGAGCAGACAAACGAGACAGACGAGGTACGAATAGCGATTACGCGGCTAAAAAACAACAAAGCTGCTGGAGCTGGCGGCCTGCCAGCCGAGCTATTCAAGTACGGCGGCGAGGAGCTGATGAGGTGCATGCATCAGCTCGTATGCAGAATATGGTCAGATGAACGCATGCTCGACGACTGGAATTTAAGTGTGCTCTGCCCAACCCACAAGAAAGGCGCCCCCGCCATACGCGCCAACTACCGCGGAATTAGCCTTCTAAGCATAGGTTACAAGGTCTTATCGAGCGTATTGTGCAAAAGACTGAAGCCCACCGTCAACGTGCTGATTGGACCTTATCAGTGTGGCTTTAGGCCTGGAAAATCCACCATAGATCAGGTATTCACAATACGCCAAATCTTGGAAAAGACCCGCGAGAATAGGATCGACACACACCATCTATTTGTCGATTTCAAAGCCGCTTTCGACAGCACGAAGAGAAGTTGCCTTTATGCCGCGATGTCTGAATTTGGTATCCCCGCGAAACTAATACGGCTGTGTAAAATGACGTTGAGCAATACCACCAGCTCCGTCAGAATAGGGAAGGACCTCTCCGAGCCGTTTGATACCAAACGAGGTTTCAGACAAGGGGACTCCCTTTCGTGTGATTTCTTTAATCTTATGTTGGAGAAGATAATAAGANTATAGATTTGATCGCTGATGTTATATATCCTGAAGGGGAGGAATGGATCTTGGTGTGAGTTGGGAAAATTTAAGCAAAGGATTCAAAACAGAGTTTAATGCAAAGTTTTTACGATCTTAAGGTGCAAAAACCTATTTTCTGGATTATAACCCTAAAAACTAATTATGTTTCGTTAATCCCTATTGACATAAACGCCTTTTAGTGAAAATCAAAGCCAAAAAATTTCAAACACTTTCCTTTTTTATTTATACCTTAACGGCAAGGATGCCTTGAGGCAGCCTTTCTTTTTTCTCATCTGGTGTGGAAGCTCAAAGTTTAGTCAACTTGAAATTAGCAAATTCTTACTTACGAGGCTTTGGTTATCTAAACAAAAAAATATTTCACCACTTTTTTTTCCAATTTTAGAGTTTTGCCAGTTTGAGGGATATACTTGCGCTCGCACTCATGGCAGCTCGTTCCCTCGTTCTCTCGAGGTTCGCAGTATTCTTCCACTTGACGTTTCTTGATGTCGAATATTCTACGTCATGCGTCAAACATTCTGCCATTTTCTTTTTGTTCGCTTCGCGTTGCCGCAGTATTATTATATTGTTACTAAAGATGTGGCCTTGCAGCAGACTATGCCTTAAAGTCGTATGATACTACTAGTATTTCTACTGGTAGGTGCCGATGCAAAGCCGGACCATCGACGCTTCGTAGGACATCGTCACGTAATTAATATCAGTCTCTAAGTAGTTCACAACTAGTAGCTTTCCCTACAGGGTAGCAACAACAAGCAAAGAAAGTGGGCAACTGCGAAAATTTGCCAGCACGCAAGTATAGTAACTAATAATAATTGGAAAAAAGAAACAACAAGAGCAAGTGAACAGCGTACAACCAGCAATAGGAGCTGCTCCCAGTTAGTGCTAGAACACAAAAACACTGGCTATGATAGCCATAAGAGCAAAGCAATATGATCGGTAACGCAAAGACGTACGCACACAAAATAGCAACAACAAAAATGTGCAACAGACTGTTGGCAATATTTATTAGTCGGCAGTAGTAAGGCAAATCAGATGGCAAAAAAAAGAGAAAACGGGATTTTAAAGCAAATCTGAAGAAGAAGTATAGAATATATCAATCAAAACAATTTCACCCCTCTATAGGAAATTTGACGTATTTTTGTGGCAAAAATTAATAATGACTCAGCAAGTAGCTTATTTAAAAAACATGATTTCCCACATTTCTGCAAAAAAAAAAATATTAACCCTTAACGACCGAGGGGTCTAAAAGGGGTACTTCTTTATTTGTGATTATTCTCGACAAAGGTTGAATGCAGTTTTTTCCCTAAATGTGCATTCGAAGTGGCTATAGGAAAAAGAGCTTTCGCAAGGCCCATTCTTTTAATTGAGGTTATGGTAGTGCTGGAAAATTATCGATGGTCATGGCCATCGATAGTCGATAGTCACAATCATCGATAGTATCAAGTCTGTCGAAAATGTCGACACTATCGATAGTACTGTCTAGAGTTTTGATTAAAAAAGTCCAAAAATTAAACATAACAACTTTTATTGAAAATGAGATCATGATTGCTAAAATAAGTATGTCGATATTTTTGCTAAGGAAAAAAAGTTTATCAACGATTTTTTGATTCAAGCAGCATCTGCGTTCTGATATATGTATGTTACTGAATAATGTATGTATGTATGAGTGAAAACTATCGATAGTGCTTAGGAAACCATCGATGTTTTCGATAGTCAAAAACCATCGATAATATCGATAGTTTTCCAGTTACGTTCCTTATCCTCCCCTCCTACCCAAGCTTTTGCAATTTCATATATTAGGCTTTCCAATAGTCCGATAGTCCGATAGTCCGATAGTCATACTCTGGGCGAGTGAAAACGCTGTCTGACTATCAGAGATGACAGTACTGCATGCATGCATGATATTAGTCCAGCGTAAAAATCAGCGTCGGCTTCAAGAATATGGCAACCTATAATCGAGTTTGCATGAGAGCACTTTCTCTTGCCTCCCACCTTGAGTTTTACTTATGAGCCGTCGGTGTATATGGCCATAGTATCAGAATATAGGCTCAAAACTAGGTCCTCTCTATATTAGGTCCTAGATGGAGATACTTGTGCGGAAATTATTCCTCAGAAGAAAATTTTCTGCATTTAAGTCTACAGTTGGAAAGCGCAGAGAGACATTGTCTCAGGCTTTTGTCGACGTGATGGCAGTTAGTTACAAGTTTCGCAGACGGCAGATGTCGGCCGCACTTTTCAGACTGCAATCTTGCTAAAGCTAGGCAGTTTAAGTGGAAGGGTTGGGATCATTCACTTTAGTTGGTGCGGCTAATCAGTTCACTTGACAGCCTCCGGTCCACCTCGCCCAGAAAGGGCATCGTTGGCTAAGATGATACGACAGGAGCCCACAGCTAAGTGCTCAGTAAGAGCGACTCGAGGGGGCCTCTCCTAGCTAGCTCTTCCACCAGATAGGCACTTATATGCATTTAAAAGTCTCTGGCCTCGCCTTGTAATAGCCTGGAGCTTACCTTTTCGAAGCCATTGTTGATGACCTTTTTGGTATCGATGGGAGGACCGAGTGACTCTGCCTCGATCTTCTAGAGCTTGATAACCCTACGATCTTGCGCCAGAAAGTTAGGATTTTAATATATTAGGATGTCCCACGACACGGATAGCTCGGCAGGAAGCCAGACACGTACCCATGAGCAAAGGGTGCCTCGAACATAGCTAGCGTCCAAACTTCCGCTACTGCGGTTGATGCAAGCTTATTTCCCTAATACTAGCCTACTACTCGCTTGCAGCATTCGTTGCCTACGTGCCTCAAAAATTATTGCAATCGCAAGCAAATGTTTGCCATTTGTGGCCAACAAGTGCAACCCGAATAAATTGCAAATATTAGCATGCGATTCAATGCAACACTGCGATGCACAATTCTATACTTATGTATGTATGTATGTATACGCAACATTGGAATAATGAAAGTGGCAATGCTAGGAAGATTTTTGAAAATTGCCAGCTGCCTTACTAACACACTGGCACAAAAGTCGTATGCTCACTCGCTCACGCGCTCATTCATCTGCGAAACTACTCATTGCCGACATAAAGTACCCACTCGTATACACTTCACATCACTCGTTGGCTGATTTTCTCGCCTTGACTCATTCACTTTCATTGTATTGATGTGCTTTGACTGCGTTAACAATTACTTTGTACTTTTCGCCCCCCCTCGCTCACCAGTTGAATTTCAACCTGCAGCTGTCCTTCAGCTACCATACTAACTACGACCCTTTTACTTTTTACGACTCACTCGATTCGCGCTCATTAGCATACAAAGTGCACTTCTAATGTGCAGCGCAGTCAGCGTGCATTTCATGTGTGCAATTGGTAAATAAATGGTATGCAACAACATTTGATTGCCAATTTTCAGCAGTGAGCGCAAACAACTGCCACAAGACTGTAATTACACACAATTCGGCTATGACTTTCACTCTCTGCGAAACGTTTTCTTTTTTTTTCAATTACCAAGAGTTCCTGTAAGGCATATAATGATTACAATAATTATGGTTGGATAATTCGTACTGATTTGAACTATCACTTGAACTAAGATCGATTTATAGATGAGAATAATTACATTAATTTCTCTGCCAAAAATAACGATCTGGTATCACTTGAATTATAAAGAGAATGAAAGTAACAAGAAAACATAGAATTTCATGTACAATAACGCTGTCAAAACAAAGACTATTGTCTGACGCCTTTGGATAAAAGCAAAAAAAAAAAAACAACAGACAAAAAAAATTACCACAAAGTTCAAAATTTTTCGAATTTGTCCGTAAATTCTAAAAAATATATTAAAGTAAAGCAAAATTCGGCATGGACTTCGATATGGACATGGCGTTCACAGTTTACTACGCCCTCGTTTTACTTTCAATAGCGTTTAGCGTTTATGGATCGGCCACTGAGCGACCACCAGCTGAAGAAGCGCAGTGGCCTGAGCAACAGCTACAGTACTTCCCGCTTTTAAGAGTCGTCAAAAATGTACAACTTTCTACGCTTATAACCGTTGAAACCTTGTATCCGAAAACTCGCTTGTAAGCGTCTTCGAAGCTTTAAAAAAAAAGATTTGCGAGCTAGGGCCAAACACGCATATGTACATGAGCATTCAAACAATACAGTGATATACATTTTATAAATGATTGAAACAGAGTTTTTTTTTAGATCTGGAAATGTGTTTTTATTGTATATCGAGCCCTAACCGCCAAAATAACGTAAGCGCCATTTTTTTCAAAATTTTCTTTTTGGTGCAGAAATACATCTAGAGGCCCTAGGAATATTTCTGCATCAAAAATAAAATTTTGAAAAAAATGTCGCTTACGTTATTTTGGCGGTTAGGGCTCGATATATTCCTATGCATAGTTATTTTGGTGATAAAGTACTTTCATTTGTACTTAAAAAAAAATAAAATTCATTCTGTAGTTATGGGACAAAAAACATTTAAAATTAACAACAAAAAATAGCTATCCCAGCTAAGTCATAAAACAAGGCACTACATTAAATGTCATTGTTAAATATCTGTGCTAAAAAAATCCGTTAGTTTTGACTGACTATTGGTTTCTTTATAAATTAGCAATTCCATAGCATCGAGTGTTTTCCAGAAATTGAATAATTGTTTCAACGCTTTTCTTTAAAATGTTAATTGCATGAAATTGTTCTTTCGTAGCTGACAAACTTTCTGTTACTATTTCTTGTCAAATTTCGGCATCAAAAAGTTGGGTGCTTTGAAATTTTTTGCAAAATACTGGTGGGGAATCATATAAGCGGGGAAATCTGACAAGGGGTAAAATCGACGCTAAATAGCCGGGAACGCTTATAAGCGGGAAATACTGTACTTATGTTTTTAGCGTGCACGCCATCCAAAAGACAAGCATAAATAAGATAAAAGTTATCAAAAATAGCTTTCAGCAACATTTTTTATGGAAAACCACAAACACCTGCAAGCTCGAGATACATAAAATTGAAACAAGCGTATCCACAATGCAAACAAAAGCAATAAAAATAATAACAATAACAATTAAAATTAAGAAAATAGCGACGATATAAAAATGAAGCAAATGCGCAATGCAGCAACTGCAACTGCATCTGCAAGCACAACAATAAGAAGATAGTTGCATTGTTGTGAAAATGTAAAAAAATTAAATATGTATTTGCAAAATACATTTGTTGCACAACACACGAACACACACATATATACAATCAAAGCATAACTGCACCGCATGCAAAACCGCATTGCCATTGGCAACACTCGACAGCCAGCCAACCAGCCAGCCAGCCAGCCAGCCAACCAGCCAGCCAGCCAGCCAGCCAACCAGCCAGCCAACCAGCCAGCCAACCAGCCAGCCAGCCAACCAACCAGCCAGCCCGTCGTGATTTGTGCTTAGCTCGGAATCGAAAGAGGAAAATAAAGAATTGGCGTTGGCAGACGACAAGCAAGCCAAGCAGAGTGGAAACGTGAAAACCAGAAATCAAAGCGAAATCAGGAAGCAAGAAATGAAGTTATAACTAAAAGTAAAATAATAGTGTTTAGAAGCGCTATTACGAAACATTTAAATAAATTGATGTGGCATGCAACTGCAGCGGCAACAGCAGTGGCAAAATCAGCAACAAGCATCAAACAATAACAATAACAAGAATTAAACCAGCTACAGTGGTGTAAAAAATAATAGAAACAAACAAAATTTTTTTAAAGTTTTGGACATTTATCTTTTGTTTATTTGTTTAATGATTAAAATTTTGAAGTGAAACTTCTTCGCCATCGGTTGGAAGTGAATTCAAGCATGGATGTAACGAAAAAGCGACACACCCGTTGGGCTCTGAAGCTCAGAATCCAGCTCTCAAAAAAAAATTACAAGGAATATTTTTCATTATTTCTGTTGATCAAAAAGTTAAATTCAAATTATTTGATAAGTTAAATTAATTATTTAAAGCTGAGTATCAATCCAACTGAACTTGAAAGGCTTTATTTCCGAACTATATTTAGGAGACTTGCCAGATGTTTAAAAAATCTAATTCAATTTGAATTGCAGCAATTAGATAATTGAAATACCTATCAGAGTATGGTTGTCAGACGAAAGAGGTTCACAAGAGTTATAGTTTCGGAAATATTTTGAAGGGGGTTGCCAGCTGTTTGAAAAGTGGAATTTAATTAAATCACATACAAGTTATATGAAAAATGAAAGCATGGATGTCTAACGAAGGAGTGTAAAGAAAACTATTTGAAGAGCGTTGCCACCTATTTAAAATATCAAATTCAACTTGAATTGACGTAATTAGATACTTGAAATATGCATCACAGTATGGTTGTCAAATGTTGTTAATGATGATGGGCTTCGAAACTGCATACCCAGAATT
>NW_016160711.1:0-8111 GCF_001687245.7 Rhagoletis zephyria | reverse complement strand
CCAAAACATGTCTAATATATTTCCCACCACTGTAAATGCCATACATTGTGCCACAAATGCCAAGGCATGCAATGCAATGTGACGCAGCATGCGGTAAGCTCTGCCGCACTCACTACTCGTACTCGTGCATAACGAAAGCAAAGCAACAACAACTACAGCAATGACTGCACAACTGCATACTTCAATGTGTCTGCAAGAATGTTGTTAACAATGAGAAACAGGAACATCAACAACATTTAAATCAATCCTAGGAATTATTGTCTCAGCAGCTAGTGAATGGGGGATGTACTACAACCACTGTATGCAAATTTTAAAATGAAATAAAATGGTAAAAATTGTGTCGAAAAAAGAGATTTATTCAATGGTGGTATGCCACAAACGCTCAGCAGCTGGCGCGCTGCACTTACACACTCACACGTATTTTTACCTACAAAATAAAATTATTTTAAAAAACATACACACAATGCAAGCCAAGCATTTAAATGTATTTTTCCCAATAGGGTAGTGCGCCTAGTTTGGGCAAAATGCTGTGTGCATAGACTATGCAGAGACAAGGCAGTGTGTGCAGAGACGAAATACTTGCCTATCTTGGCAATCAAGCGGCAATGCTTCTTCGAACGGCATTTGCCACATCCCTCGTGTGCGCTATTTCTTACACCCACGCTTTTTCTTTTCTCCTACTCTTTATTTGCGTCGCCTTCTTTTTCTTATTTCCCTTTGTGGTTAAATGCTGATGCATCAGCCGTCTTATCTAGCAAATACTGCAGCTTCTTGATTATGCAAATTTTTGTTGCATGCAGCAAGGATAAGTTAAAAAGCACAGTACAAGTACTTGACGGGAGAGTGAGAATTACGGGCGTGAGTGTGCATTGAAAATACCAGTAGATTACACCACAATCTGCGAAAGCTTCACCTGTCTAGAACCAGTTTGTGCATTAAGATTTTATAGATTGTAAATTTTAATCACCAAAATGTCAGTGAGAATCTATGTTTGTCCCTCGTTTGGCTGATTTGATAATGCACCTATAAGGAGATCTCCTACACACTTATTGTATCCTACAGACTGTATTTGTAATACAGGGCTGAGGTCTAGGCTATAATTGAGACTTTAAATGAACTTCGAACTGAGTTAAAAGGTAGAGAGATGTTTATCTTTACTGACAGCCAGCAGCAATCTGTAAGTTACGTCACAATTAAATCAAAAATTGTGGTGAACTGCCGCCGATCTTTGCAAGAGTTGGCTAAGCAGAATAGGGTAAACCTCATTTGGGTTCCCGGTCATAAAGATGGCGACGAACTTGCGAGGACAAAGAAAGCATTTGTATGTCTTTCGCCAATTGTAAGTAGCTTTAAGAGAATTTAGCTATACTCGCGCGAACTAGAGATGCAAACTACGGCCAGTCGAATTTCTGGGCAAACTTGGCCCAGGTGAGATCGAAAAAGATCTAACAAGCCACTTCCTTATAGGTAAAGACGCAGAATTTTGCAAAAACTATGAGGAGGAGGATACAGTTCCCCATCTTCTCTGTAACTGTCCGGCATCATCGAGGCGCATATTGCGCTTTTTGGGGTCTCGCCTTTATAAGCAAAACTAGCAAATACCCGGCGTGCTTCACTACGCCTTAAAAGTATTTTTGTGTTGTTACTCCCTCCCAAAACTCTTATGGCCTCATTCATAAAAAAATAAAATAAATTTAGAAAGCTTTATGAAGGGATAATTTCAAACAAACTTTCAATTTATGAAGCATTCTTTATGTTTTATGGTATACGAATTCAATATGTACCACATTCTATCAATATAACTGAATTACATTTTTTAAATAGGTGGCAACCCGCTTCAAAGATATGTTCGGCAGTAAAGTTTCTTAAACCTCTTTAATTTAATACCAGTGTTGTAATATTTCATTTATTTTAGCAATTTAAATTAATAAAATGTTACAAACAGCTGGCAACGTCCCCCCCCCCTCCATAGTTTTCGAGTGATGCGCGTACAAACATACAGACAGGCAAAGATTCTAAAAAACTATTGATTTGGCTTCTGTGGCTGTAATAAGGACTTTCTTTGATATCTAAAATGTGCAGACATTGGCCTTTTACAATTTTATTATATGTATAGATAAGCTAGAGTTATAGTGGATATTGGAAGATAGTACATATAAAAATTATTCCTTTCTATGAAAATATGGTTTTTGGCTTGTATTTATTTTAATTTTTCCATGCAAATTACAATCTCTTTATAAACACTTGCTCACTTTATTTGCGTCTTAAATAATTTCGCAATTCGCATTAAATTGTATTCCCTTCTTTTGTATGAACATGTGTATGTATGTATTAAACCCTCGTCCTTGCCCCTAAATTATCTCTGTCTTACACAATTAGATTAAGTACCGCATTCCTTGTAGTTCGACGATTTTTCTCACAACTTTGCGAAAATCAGCAAACGCAAAATTATGTCTCTCTTAGGAATTTAATTTTGGCTTTAAAAGCAAGTTTCATTTTTTTTACAATAATTTTCAAGCTCAGCAGACACGAGTTCATTATACTTACGAAGCTTATTTAGAAAAGTTGCATGCTCCTTTTTTTTATTTGGCGAAAACAATTTCTATAACAGCATAGCACATAAAGGCAGGCGTTGTTTGTATATGTATGTATACTTTTACATACATAACTAAATATATTCCAAAACAAAAGGTTTAAGTTCAGTAGCCTCTTGTCATATGCAGAACCTGTTCCATAAATGTGCGTAGTACTACTTGTATGTACTTTTAGTCAGCATCCTTCCGTTGACTTGCCTTCATTCAGTACGCATACAAATAAAAAAAAAAACTAGAAGTGTTGAAGCTGCCACCCGCAGAAAAACGTATTGTTTCAGCGCGTCGGTGACGGAAAATAAAAATAAGAACGACAAACACAATGAATGCATTTGTTGAGTACTTTGACTAAAAACAATAGCCACTACTAGTATGGCAACGAAGTTAAAATTGCAACGATAGTAGCGAGTACAAGAATTTGTTGAAAGGCATGACTGTGTGGGGGGAACTTAATGGTATTTTTCCTATTTTAACTAAAGCATCCTTTCAGCTGCAAACGTGCCAAGCCGATTTGTGTTGGTTTTTTCACTGGCAGTGGAAAAATTGAATAGCTATGAGTGCCAACAAACAGAAAGGTGAATGACTATCTAGTTATTTATTATAAAGCCTACAATTGTATCAATAGAAGATTACAAAAGGAAATTTTTATATGCATACATATATATGTACATATGTATGTACATTAGGGTGCATCACGCGCGGTTCAGAAATAAAAATCGGCACTATTTTCCCATCGGTATTATAAAACTTATTATAGTTTAAGACTTCCGCCAAAATGTTTAGGAAATATATGTATATCTATCTGTTATGGCAGGTCACATTTTTTTTTTTGACTGTGCGCGTGTGGCATAAAAGGATTCAGCGTGTAGTGCTAAACAAATTTGCTGAAGAAACAATAGGGGTAAAATCAATTTGAAGTTTGCCAAGTTGCGCCCTCTGTTGGCAGTTTTAAGAAAACGACAAGTGCATCAATGGATGCCTCATACCAAAAAACCCCTAATAGCATGTTTTATACAGAATTTAAGCACTTATTTACGACACTACAGCAAAATGCTTCTTAAATTATTTTCTCAATTTTGCAAACTCCAAATTAATTTTAGACCCATGCTTTCTTCGGAAAATTTGCTTACACGTACAATACTTCTGTGCTATACGCGTCAAAAAAATCTCAAATACAGATTGACCCGCCCTAATGTATATATGTACCTCCAAAAATAAAGTTGTTTATAAATAAAATTCGTTTATTTTTACCAAAAAAATCACCTCAGACGATAGACGCGTTTAAGCTAAAGGGTATGTATTAGGGTGACTTATTCGGTTTTTCCAAACCGGTTTCCGCCGTTTTTTTTTGGAAATATATAGGCGGTTTTTTTTAGAAATATATAGGCGCAAATCTTGACCTCGAATAAAGTTTTTAGGTTTTTCGAACTTTGCAGTTCAAGGAAAGTCCCTAAATAGTTTTAAATTATATCCTAGTTAGGTAACGAATAGTTGGCGCTTAAACACTTTTTACGTGTTTGGCCGAGCTTCCTTCGCATTCGAGTTCTGCTTTTTTATGGCAAAAGTACACTCGGAGGTTTGCCATTGTCTGCGACAGTTGCTTAAAAAAACTTCTGTTGACGTAGCTGGAACCAGAAATTTAACTAGGGATTTCCCGAATGGCAGTAGTCACCTCTAAGCACTCGGCTACGGCGGCAATAACACTACTCAAAAGCGGTGAAAGTCAGAAAAAAATCAACGAAGTTTTAAAACAAAGACCAAACTTGAATTTTTCACTGATTTTTTTTTTTTTTTTTTTAATTTTAATATAAATAAATTTTGTACTTATTTTACATTGCTATTTTCTTAATAAAAGCTATCTTTACTGTTAATAGTCTTATTGTATCTTTTGGTCATGACTTCATGCCAACATAAGCATTTTCATTGTATAAAAACTGTGTAAAATAAATTTCAATATCGGCAACCGGTTTGTTTTTCAAATTGCATACCTTTGGCGCTCTAACGATCCATTGCCTTATGGGCGACCGTTGCCTCGGATATCGTTTTGCAGATGCTACAATTTATCTACTACTTTCCTGCATTAACTAGTTGTAGATTATAACATCTGTGATTGAAACATACATACATAAATCCCAGGTGCCTGACGAGGCTTTCTTTTTAGAGCTGTTTGTGCAACTGCTTGCCAGTGGCAGACACACCTAAAATGTTGGAGATCAACCATCGCGGCATTATATTCCAGTTACCAGGCCTTTGCTCAGGCAAACTCTTAGTCGATCTCATTAAAATCACGAAATATCTCCATTCCTGAATTGTATTCTTTTTGGAGAGGAGCTCTAGGTCTGTTGAGTCCGGATTTACACAGACCATTTTTGAATGCCGTTCTGCCTTCAAATGGTTTAATGGTGTTGACTGCTAACGAACAAGGGAAGAGTGAGACAACCCCTACCCTTGTGGAGTCCTTACGTTGACTGGTTTCATCAAGACCGAGACTTTGCGGCAACGCAGCTATTTTCATATCCAGTTTTTTACGGTTATGTTAATCACCAGTTCTGCCTCTGTGAATATGCCATTATCTGAAATTTGGCTCTTATGGCACTCGGATCAGATTATTATCTCAAGTATCAAACTGATGAGCAATATTGTGCAGCGTTTTCGAGAAATATATATTACTTTATATATTTGTAAAATTAAATTAAATCAGATACTAGAAAGTGTTTTTAAATGAATACGAAAATTAAAAAAAAACACATATTAAATTTTTGCAACTTTTTATTGCATTTTCTTAATAACTGTCACCAGCCATCACCTGTCCGTATTAAAATCTTATTACATGACTCCTCACAACTGGCAACCAACAGCAAACACAAATACAAATGCAATGGCATTTCAGATGCAAAAAAAAAATATATTAAACCAATGCCTTGGCTACTTGTCGATTGTGGAAAATTAATTAAAACTCAATGAAATGGATATGAAAAGCACACTGCTTGACTGTTGGCATTCATTTGTGCATACATACATACAGTGCCGAACAGAAGTATTGGCACAGTGAATTTTTCGCAATATCTGCAAAGTTCTTTATTCAAATTTATTTTCGATAATTTTTTATAAAAATATTGTTCATTCTACACCAGAAAACATAATAATAAAATCTCTAAACTTTGTGCAAAACTCAGGAAAAATCATTAAATTTGCACACCGATTTCCAACTTTGTATTCAGATTTTTTAGAAAAATTCTAGGTATGCAGTTTTATAGCTTGCTCAAATTTAGTAAACAAAGTGCAAGTTTGAAGTCGCTAGAAAATCGCATTGATTTTTGGTAATTTTTTTTCACGCAAGTTCTTCCATACAAATTAATTCGACAATTATTTTTTGTATGGAGAAAATGAGCAACACCTTCTACTAAAAAAATTGCCAAAAATCAACGCGATTTTCTAGCGACTTCAAACTTGCACTTTGTTATACTAAATTTGAGCGAGCTATAAAACTGCATACTTAGAATTTTCCTAAAAAATCTGAATAAAAAGTTGCAAATCAGTGTGCAAATTTAATGAATTTTCCTGAGTTTTGCACAAAGTGAATAAAAAGTTGCAAATCAGTGTGCAAATTTAATGAATTTTCCTGAGTTTTGCACAAAGTTTAGAGATTTTATTATTATGTTTTCTGGTGTAGAATGAACAATATTTTTATAAAAAATTAACGAAAATAAATTAGAATAAAGAACTTTGCATATATTGCGAAAAATTCACTGTGCCAATACTTTTGTTCGGCACTGTACATATGTACAGATATACGAGAATGTATGTATGTATAATGCACGAATAAGTATTTGCTTTTGTGTTTATGTGTAATTTTAAATGTCGTTCACACTTTTATGCGTCATTAAATCGCACATAACCGCAGACAAGTGGTGAACATTTGCGCAATCCAGCAACACTCTTAAGCATTAACGTTAAGTTTTTCCCTGCCGCAGCATCTCAGTAACAGCGGACAGGCTGTCTCTGACTGATTTTATGGACTCTTACTTGCTGAGCGTTAATTTTATCGAAATTAAATTCAATTGATAATGAGCTGGGAATTCCTGCCAGATTTCTGATTTAATTAGTTATACAATTGATAGTTAGCTGTCAGTTGAACGCTTATTGCGCTGATACAGAAGTAGTTTGCGTTTTGGATACAACACACAATGGATAATAAAAAAATTAAACTTTTAAATCTTGGCCGAATGTTATAGGGAACGGGAAACGGAATGGGGTGTCCTGGTTCAGAAGACAGTAGGCAGGGGCACTGGGTTGTAGTACCTTGCAATCAATCGAATACAATTAAAAGATTCGGGGGTGTACGGTGAACTTTTCTTCTGGTACGGTCTAAGATGCACCCCAAAGAGGGAGTAACATCTCCGCCCCGGCAAATGAGCACAAAGTATCATCGTAAGAGGACGATGTTGCAATAGAAGTTGTGGGTAAGGCCTAAGTACTTGACCCTGTCGAAGAGCTGCAGGTGTAAATCTCCGAACAAGGGTAGGGCCACATCGGCAAGGTCGTAGTTAACCACCCACCTAGTTACCAAGTTACCAAGTGGAGGGAATCTTGAATCAGATCAAAAAGGGTATCCAAAAGGCACTAAATGCCACGACTTCTGCAGAGGCAATTATCCAACAGCCTATTTTCTCTACTTCCTCTACAAGCTCATTTAAAATTACGATCTAGAGCAGAGTTGAGCGAACGCTACCTTGCGGCGCTATTAATTCTTCTCTGTATGCTTTTGCTCCCACACTACGTCACCACAGGTCTGTCACAGAATAAGATATAAATGAGCCTCATTATATTGGTTTCAACCTCCCAGCTTATTAAGCTCGTAGACTAGTTATTACCTAAGGAACATCAAGGCATCTACTGCATCATCGTTATGAGTGAAGGCCTCCTCTAACCACCTTCCTAATGCACGAATCCACCGACCGTCCTTTACAATAAGCATGTTAGGTCTCGAAAGACAGTCATGGGGAATCCCGTTTCTTATATGCAAGTCAATCAGTCTCTCCAACGTTTTTAGCCAAAGCCGAAGACACACTGATATGCCTAAAGTCCTTGTGGGAAGCGCTAGAGGTGAGGGTGTAGCTTAAAATCTCCTCTTTGGGTCGCACGTGGTCAAGTTAATGTTGTTGGGCCTTCCAATGCATCATAAGCAATAGAAGCGATATTCTGGCCAGAACAAGCACAATAATTATCTTGTTAATCACGCCTGTTCAAGTTGAATTTTTCATTTGAGGATCGTTCGTGGAGTGGTCGTTGGACAATCAATAAAACGACGTCGAAATTCACGACAAACCGTGTAGGGCATATTAGGGTGATACTTGTAACACCAAGATCGAAAATTTTTAAATTGAAACAAAAATTTATGGTTCGCAATTAGGGTTTGGAAAATTGATTTTTTATGTAAATCACAAAAATTCGACAAAAGTTTAGCTTTGACCAGCTATATAATATAATATAATAGAGTAAGGACTACGACCAGTAGGT
>NW_016160710.1:53454-60389 GCF_001687245.7 Rhagoletis zephyria | reverse complement strand
ATTCTTCAATCGTATATCTAGTTATTTCCTGAAATTAAAACAGTAGAAATTTAAAATATTTGATTTTTATTTCATTGCAGAACTTACTTTCACGTTAGAAGTAATTTTAACGTTAAATGTACATACATACATACATATTTAAAATTTTATTAAGGATTTTTTGTAACCTTTTTTTAGTATAATAATGTGCAAGTTTGAATTAAAAGTCAACGGTAAATTTGAATAGGTTACAAAACTGCATACCCAAAAAGTTTCTAAAAATTCTGCATTTTCGTGAACTCTGCGTAAAGTTTTATGGCCTTCTTCATAAAATATAAAAAAGGTTTATAAACTGAAAAATGTATGAAAATGTCATTTTATTAAGCTCTTTAAACCTACTTTATGTTTTATGAATAAGGCCATTCAACTTTAACTTATTTGGTTTATGTTATGCAACAGACTACACGCAGTTACAGTTTATTTTAAGTGATGGGCAAAATTGAAAGATAGTAATCCATATAAGCAAAGAAAATTGGGTTGCCAATGGAAGAAAAAATTTAAAAAGTGTTTTTTAAAAAGTATTCGATACTACGAGTACTTTGCAAAGTATCGAGTAAAATCACCAAATAAGGTATCGAGTATTAAAGTACTCATTTTTATACCCTCAGTATCGATACTTACTCAATATCGATAGTATCGTTCGAACCCTATGGGCTGTTTGTCTCAGTTTCAGTTTTGCCTCGCCGCGAGTTGTTTCGGTGCGGGTATGGTTATTTAAAAATATAAAGTTTGATGCCAACCGGCGTTTCTCAGTGGATATATAATTCATGTGAATTATAATTAGAAAGTATCTATTTAGCCAAGGAAAAGGCAAAGTAGTATACTTAAACCAGCACTTCCAGCAGATATTGACCTGGGTTTTCGCACGACTATTTCTGTTTAATCGTTTCTTTTTAGGAAATTCTTACCACCATATACATATATATTATTTACACTAGTAACTATTTATGTAAATATGTTTGTATTATTATATATGCAAATAAAAGAAGTAAACACAACAACCATCGAGTAAATTTTTGTTTGTGTCAAACTGAAACTTTTTTTCCAATAATAAACGGTTAGCTGATTCACGTCTACAGACAAGTTAATAAAATTAATTGAAAACTTGTATCAACCAAAGCATTGTTTATATTTGCTCAACAATGATTTTATTCAACTAACAATAGTGTCCACTCAATGTAGTCGTTTTGTAATTATTAACAAATATACATTTGTCCCAACTAGAAGGCTCAAGTAAATTGCAGACTTTCGTGAACTAGATATTTATTTCGCCATATCCAACTATGCCACTTGGTCACTATAACCAAATCTTGGTTATTATAACTAAACCTTTTTCTGAGTGTGTAAGGGGCAATGCTTCTGATGAATAATTTGTCTTTGTATTCTTACATACAAGTAATTACTAAGTAATTTGACTAAGTAACTATGTTACATATGTATGTATAAATGAGAATATAATATTTATAAAAATCATTATTTTGTCTTTCATTTCATAAATGAGTAGGACATCGGCATTTTCAAATGAATATTCCTGGTTTAGCCCCTATACATACATATGTATGTATGTAGGATAATACAAACTACTATTTGATAATTAAGGCTGGTCCACACAGAACTTTCGCGTTGACTTTGTAGTTGGCGTTGGTTTGACAGAACGCAAGTTAAAAGTATGCGTTCTACAATGAAGCTTGGCAGAGACTACTTTGGCCACTAAATTAACATATTAACGAGAGATACATTAATATTTCATATCAATAATTCCATGAAAAATTATATTTCTTGCCTTCATTTGATTAAAAGTAAAAAACATTTCATTTAATTTTATTTATTTGCAACAGCTGGCGACCGACGCAGCGATCGTTCTGCTTTATGGTGGCCTTAGCGTTGCCAAATTTTGGAAATGTGGACGGCTGCTTTGGAATTCGACGCCAACGCAACGCCAAAGTTAGTATGCGAACCGGTCTCTATTCTTTGTTTACGTAAATTTTCCCATGTCTACATATCCATATATACATGTCCTTGAACAACAGGCCACAAATAAATTTTTTCACCAAGGACTATATTTCATTCAGGTATACAGCATAAGTGCTACAAGTAGCAAACTATTTTGGGGGTGTTAACAAGTGCTTACTTGTTTTTTGTTTCTGCGGCACAAACGATTATAATATCTTCGTTACTTACTTTTCTCTGTAAAGACAAAATACATACATATGTACATACATACATAAATGCATATATACATAAATACGTACATACAAACATATATAAATATGCATGTTATGTGTGTACACATGTATGAATATACATAACTCTAAAAATAATTCATTCCATAATCTATGCTTATGTATGTAATCAATTTTATTTGTTGTTTTAAATGCTGCCCTAATATAACACTTTACATACATATATATATATGCATATGTACATACAATTATTAACTACTTTCGTACATAATCTATTGACATACATTCCCACATTTTTATGCCCAAAAATGCATGTGTTGTATAGTACACTCGGAGCGCTCGCTCGTCGCTCACTCGTCCTTCCTAGCAGAGTGAGTATGTAGACAGCTACTCGCCTCGCACTGCGAGCGAGGCAACACACAACAGCCTCGCTCGTTTAATAGGAGTGTTAGCAAACAAGCAGCGCTCGCTCGTTTGGCGAGCGAGCCAAACTTCTCGTGCCTCGCCTCATTGCTGCTACGAGTACGAGATGCAAGCGCCTCGTTGTCTGCGAGGCATTGAGTAGGAGTTTGCTCGCTCGCTCGCTCGAACTCCGAGTTTTTGCCCACCCTGCTTTTTGTATTTCAGCGACGATGTTTGTTACGTCTTTTTGCATTTCAGGTGACGATATGTAACAAAGAGCAAATCACGACAAATTGGTTTAAAATTACAGTGCACACTTTCTTCTTTTATGTCTAGAAGTTTTTTTAAGACTGATCCAAAAGAATCATAATAAAGAAAGAAATGCAGGTATTTAAAGGAGAGAAAACAAAAAAATATATTATTAAAAGGACTATGTTCTCTTTGACGTACGTCAAAGGCCAAGTAGAAGTGGGAACTTGTATAACTGCTCGATTATATAGCTTAAGAAATAATAAGTTTAAAGACATTTTTATCAAAGTTGATAAATATGATATTTGACCAGTTTTGTTACACAAATACGCCAACGACCACAGGCAACAAATATTGGCTGCAATTTGTCATTTTGTTTGACAGATATACGTTTTATCAGTGCACTTGCACAACATACGCATTCGCAAAAGCTCCGCATTGATTATTGCGAATGCGAATGCGTATGTTAAAATTAATTCGGAAGCTCCGCGGTTGTGATTGCGAATGCGAATATTCGCAACAACCCTGTTATGTACATAGGTACCCAGTGCGAAAAGTAGTAATGCATTACATGCGTGATAATTAATGTTATGTATTTCTTATGAGTTCTAGATTCCATTTATGTTTACTATGTAATCAGCATTCTAATGTATCCAAAAAGTCCCAAAAAATTCATATTAAATCACATTCATTCCTCGATACTAGGTAATGCAAAATTGAATGTCGCACTTTTCCTAGGAATATGAAAAGGGCTGTTTTACTGATCATTTTTTCGATTACTATAGTAATAATAATTTCCTTGAGCAAATAATCGCTCTGTTAATGGTATTTAACAAAATAACAATATTGCAAAGTGTAGAGTTAATAGTTGCATTATTGGATTAAGGTGTGAAGCATAACGATTTAAACCAATAAGCAGACAGTGGCTTCGTCCAAATATAAACCAGTAAGAAAGTCTAATGGGTCGATTACGGATAGCAACGCAACCATGGTTCGGTTGCCAGCTGGCAACGCAACTGGAAAGAAAATTTGTATTACGAATGGCAACTATCGTCAGTTGCTGTAGAGTTATCGATAACCGAAATTTGACAGTTCGACAACCAGCAAGCGGCTGTACACAAGCTGTGCGAGTAAAATTAAATTATTAAAATAAAGAGTTTTAAAGAAAAGACAGCAATAAAGCTAAGTTCATCACAATTATTTCTTTAAGAGGAGGAAAAGTGCATGACCGCAGCCTCAACCAGGCGTCATTCTAATCCTCTAGAGCTACAGCGTGCACTGTAAGCAAAAGTTAGTGCTTTCCAGGTTTTTATGTTATTACCCTTTTGTGTTCATTTTCAAAGCATATTGAGGACTTCCAGAAAAAGCTGTAGTATAATTGGTTAATAAACAAATGAACTACTTCGTTCAACTTCAATACCTTCGCTCATAAAAGCTTTCGCTCCTCTTCAATTTTTCGCAGAAGGAAATGCCACAGCAATGGCTTCAATTTGGAAAACTTAGTGTGTCGGTAGTTTTAAGAGGTGCTTCAGTTGATGAAGGCTCAAATTTGCAATCAGTGTTCGCTTTTGTTTCGCCAAGAGGGCGTACTCCATGGGAACTAAAATTTCAAGTTATTGTTCTGTTATTTTCATAATATTCTGTAAAAGCAAACTGCATTGCAAAATGTTAATATCGTTCAAATTATTAAAAAGTAAAATATATGAAACACTTTTCAATTTTCGCTCCTAAATACGCTCCAGAGACATTGCCAGCAACTATAAAAATGTAGTCACCTCTATACACATTTTTTAGCAACTGTAGTTGTCAGTTGAAAGTTGTCAGTTGCTTCTGTAATATCGTTTTAGCAACTAGCAACGCAACTGAGGTTCGATTGCTATCGATAATCGACCCATAAGTTCGGGCGGAGTCGAACATTAAATACCCGGCGCAAGTATTAAATATTTATACGCTTCTCACCTTTCCGAAAACTACCGCTACTTGGTGATATTTTAAACGTCTTCGATAGAACGTTCAGTTAGACGTAATGAGATAAACTTATATAGTCATATGTGGGCGGTATCTAGGCCATTTTCCAAAATTCCAAATAATGTTACTTTTCAAGGGATTGTTGTTTCGAAATATTGAAGTTTCAAGCATATCTGAAATTTACTGTTATATGAAAAGCGGCCGTAATTTTAGTCCGATTTCAATAATTTTCAACCTTATGCTATCGTGTGGATGGCGCAATAACCATACGGTGCCACGCCCATTTTCCAAAATTTTACCATAAATGCATTTACTGGTAAAGAATTGTTGCAAGCATCAATTTCGATTAGATTAGCTTTAATATTTACTGATTTATCGAGTATTTCGTATTTCTCTAAATTACCGTTATATGGGATGTAGGCGTGGTTATTGTCCGATTTTAAAAATTTTCGGCCATTTGGTATGTTGTACCAAGGCCAACAACTGTGCCAAGTTGCAAAAATTTATAATATTCTTATTTTCTAAAAATTATTGTAAATATCAATTTTGAGTGAATTATCTTCAGTAGTTACTAAAATATTGCAGTTTGCTACGTACATACATACATACATCCATACGTATGTATGTTGTACATATCAGGGTTGTTGCGAATATTCGCGGAACTTCCGCATAAATTTTAACATTCGCATTCGCAATAATCAATGCCGAGCTTTTGCGAATGCGAATATTGTGCAAGTGCACTGATAAAACGTATATCTGGCAAACAAAAATTTTTAGCAAACATTTTTTTGCGTGTGGAGATGCTACGTTAAGACTGCCCCCTACGTAGACCTTCTTTCGTAATTTAAAGTCAAAGAGTAAGATAATAGTAGGTATTTCCAGCAGAAATGTTCAACGGCAGGCTATAAAGAGAGTCGACTACTTGCGCGTTAATAGATTACCTTTAATTAGGTAAGAATTATGTAACTATCGAATATTATTTGTCTGTTGAAAAAAGTGTAATTATTTTTTTCTCATAAAACTTATTATTCTTAAGTTCCGTGTTTCCGTTTATTAGTCTTTCAGTCTTTCAAAACCTGTTAGTAGACATGTTTAGAATCGAGTCAACCACTTAGCTGAATATTTCCACACATTTCGAAATTAAGACTTTCCGCCACCCTCAGATCACTGTGCGACGTTTCATCAGTCACACTATTATTTAATCAGCTTTAAAGTACTCTCAGTGGCAAACTGATCTTCCAATAAACAAGTGTAGATTTTGTTTTCGCTTCGCTGTGTTTCTGTATACCCGCTTATTGTTTATCTGCTCGTTCGCGCGCAGCTGTGTGTCATAAATACTTACATATATCATCACATTAATTCGAAGATCTTAGTTTTATTATAAATTCGGAAGCAATGCTCCGCCGGCATCATTGTGTATTTTTCATTTATTTAATGATTATTAACGCATCAGCATTAGAACGTTATGAACCGAATTGGGATAGTCTCGATAAGCGTCCATTGCCCAGCTGGTATGATAAGGCAAAAATTGGCATTTTCATTCATTGGGGTGTATATTCAGTGCCCAGCTTTGGTTCCGAATGGTTTTGGACCGACTGGATAAGTGAGTGCTTAGGAAGTTGCATACATCTTTACTAGTATGCTCTACATACAATTGTGTACTTTTATTTTCAGATTTACGATATCCCAATTATTTAAGCTTTATGAAAAACAATTACAAGCCAAACTTCTCTTATCAAGAATTTGCTCACGAATTCACAGCTGAATTATTCAACGCTACAAAATGGGCTCTTCTTTTTCGCGACAGTGGAGCGAAGTGAGTATTTTTTTATATTTCTCAAAAAAAAAATTCTGAGGAGGTTTTAAAAAATATTAACGTTTTTTAGATATCAGAAAGAAAATAATGATAAGGTTTTGTATTAGCCAAAAATTTTGAATTTGCGTACATACAGCGCTTACAAATAAACGCCCAAAATTTTTATTTATTTTACCAAGACTTTTTGGTCCAACATTTTCACCAACAATTCACGTTTACGATTTTGGTTGGCACATTCTGCTAAGATTATGGTTTGGTGGTCATTTGCCGCTTTAAAT
>NW_016160710.1:36091-53354 GCF_001687245.7 Rhagoletis zephyria | reverse complement strand
ACTTTCAGGGATATGCAGTATAAAAATTCGGTTTATATGGGAGGTGCCAGATAGCTAAAAGTCGGTACGTTTATAGGCCTCACACCCCCTTTTCAAATAGCCCCAATTTTCTCCATGAGTATGGACTGAACTGTACCATGAATACTTTCAGGGATATGCAGTATAAAAATTCGGTTTATATGGGAGGTGCCAGATAGCTAAAAGTCGGTACGTTTATAGGCCTCACACCCCCTTTTCAAATAGCCCCAATTTTCTCCATGAGTATGGACTGAACTGTACCATGAATACTTTCAGGGATATGCAGTATAAAAATTCGGTTTATATGGGAGGTGCCAGATAGCTAAAAGTCGGTACGTTTATAGGCCTCACACCCCCTTTTCAAATAGCCCCAATTTTCTCCATGAGTATGGACTGAACTGTACCATGAATACTTTCAGGGATATGCAGTATAAAAATTCGGTTTATATGGGAGGTGCCAGATAGCTAAAAGTCGGTACGTTTATAGGCCTCACACCCCCTTTTCAAATAGCCCCAATTTTCTCCATGAGTATGGACTGAACTGTACCATGAATACTTTCAGGGATATGCAGTATAAAAATTCGGTTTATATGGGAGGTGCCAGATAGCTAAAAGTCGGTACGTTTATAGGCCTCACACCCCCTTTTCAAATAGCCCCAATTTTCTCCATGAGTATGGACTGAACTGTACCATGAATACTTTCAGGGATATGCAGTATAAAAATTCGGTTTATATGGGAGGTGCCAGATAGCTAAAAGTCGGTACGTTTATAGGCCTCACACCCCCTTTTCAAATAGCCCCAATTTTCTCCATGAGTATGGACTGAACTGTACCATGAATACTTTCAGGGATATGCAGTATAAAAATTCGGTTTATATGGGAGGTGCCAGATAGCTAAAAGTCGGTACGTTTATAGGCCTCACACCCCCTTTTCAAATAGCCCCAATTTTCTCCATGAGTATGGACTGAACTGTACCATGAATACTTTCAGGGATATGCAGTATAAAAATTCGGTTTATATGGGAGGTGCCAGATAGCTAAAAGTCGGTACGTTTATAGGCCTCACACCCCCTTTTCAAATAGCCCCAATTTTCTCCATGAGTATGGACTGAACTGTACCATGAATACTTTCAGGGATATGCAGTATAAAAATTCGGTTTATATGGGAGGTGCCAGATAGCTAAAAGTCGGTACGTTTATAGGCCTCACACCCCCTTTTCAAATAGCCCCAATTTTCTCCATGAGTATGGACTGAACTGTACCATGAATACTTTCAGGGATATGCAGTATAAAAATTCGGTTTATATGGGAGGTGCCAGATAGCTAAAAGTCGGTACGTTTATAGGCCTCACACCCCCTTTTCAAATAGCCCCAATTTTCTCCATGAGTATGGACTGAACTGTACCATGAATACTTTCAGGGATATGCAGTATAAAAATTCGGTTTATATGGGAGGTGCCAGATAGCTAAAAGTCGGTACGTTTATAGGCCTCACACCCCCTTTTCAAATAGCCCCAATTTTCTCCATGAGTATGGACTGAACTGTACCATGAATACTTTCAGGGATATGCAGTATAAAAATTCGGTTTATATGGGAGGTGCCAGATAGCTAAAAGTCGGTACGTTTATAGGCCTCACACCCCCTTTTCAAATAGCCCCAATTTTCTCCATGAGTATGGACTGAACTGTACCATGAATACTTTCAGGGATATGCAGTATAAAAATTCGGTTTATATGGGAGGTGCCAGATAGCTAAAAGTCGGTACGTTTATAGGCCTCACACCCCCTTTTCAAATAGCCCCAATTTTCTCCATGAGTATGGACTGAACTGTACCATGAATACTTTCAGGGATATGCAGTATAAAAATTCGGTTTATATGGGAGGTGCCAGATAGCTAAAAGTCGGTACGTTTATAGGCCTCACACCCCCTTTTCAAATAGCCCCAATTTTCTCCATGAGTATGGACTGAACTGTACCATGAATACTTTCAGGGATATGCAGTATAAAAATTCGGTTTATATGGGAGGTGCCAGATAGCTAAAAGTCGGTACGTTTATAGGCCTCACACCCCCTTTTCAAATAGCCCCAATTTTCTCCATGAGTATGGACTGAACTGTACCATGAATACTTTCAGGGATATGCAGTATAAAAATTCGGTTTATATGGGAGGTGCCAGATAGCTAAAAGTCGGTACGTTTATAGGCCTCACACCCCCTTTTCAAATAGCCCCAATTTTCTCCATGAGTATGGACTGAACTGTACCATGAATACTTTCAGGGATATGCAGTATAAAAATTCGGTTTATATGGGAGGTGCCAGATAGCTAAAAGTCGGTACGTTTATAGGCCTCACACCCCCTTTTCAAATAGCCCCAATTTTCTCCATGAGTATGGACTGAACTGTACCATGAATACTTTCAGGGATATGCAGTATAAAAATTCGGTTTATATGGGAGGTGCCAGATAGCTAAAAGTCGGTACGTTTATAGGCCTCACACCCCCTTTTCAAATAGCCCCAATTTTCTCCATGAGTATGGACTGAACTGTACCATGAATACTTTCAGGGATATGCAGTATAAAAATTCGGTTTATATGGGAGGTGCCAGATAGCTAAAAGTCGGTACGTTTATAGGCCTCACACCCCCTTTTCAAATAGCCCCAATTTTCTCCATGAGTATGGACTGAACTGTACCATGAATACTTTCAGGGATATGCAGTATAAAAATTCGGTTTATATGGGAGGTGCCAGATAGCTAAAAGTCGGTACGTTTATAGGCCTCACACCCCCTTTTCAAATAGCCCCAATTTTCTCCATGAGTATGGACTGAACTGTACCATGAATACTTTCAGGGATATGCAGTATAAAAATTCGGTTTATATGGGAGGTGCCAGATAGCTAAAAGTCGGTACGTTTATAGGCCTCACACCCCCTTTTCAAATAGCCCCAATTTTCTCCATGAGTATGGACTGAACTGTACCATGAATACTTTCAGGGATATGCAGTATAAAAATTCGGTTTATATGGGAGGTGCCAGATAGCTAAAAGTCGGTACGTTTATAGGCCTCACACCCCCTTTTCAAATAGCCCCAATTTTCTCCATGAGTATGGACTGAACTGTACCATGAATACTTTCAGGGATATGCAGTATAAAAATTCGGTTTATATGGGAGGTGCCAGATAGCTAAAAGTCGGTACGTTTATAGGCCTCACACCCCCTTTTCAAATAGCCCCAATTTTCTCCATGAGTATGGACTGAACTGTACCATGAATACTTTCAGGGATATGCAGTATAAAAATTCGGTTTATATGGGAGGTGCCAGATAGCTAAAAGTCGGTACGTTTATAGGCCTCACACCCCCTTTTCAAATAGCCCCAATTTTCTCCATGAGTATGGACTGAACTGTACCATGAATACTTTCAGGGATATGCAGTATAAAAATTCGGTTTATATGGGAGGTGCCAGATAGCTAAAAGTCGGTACGTTTATAGGCCTCACACCCCCTTTTCAAATAGCCCCAATTTTCTCCATGAGTATGGACTGAACTGTACCATGAATACTTTCAGGGATATGCAGTATAAAAATTCGGTTTATATGGGAGGTGCCAGATAGCTAAAAGTCGGTACGTTTATAGGCCTCACACCCCCTTTTCAAATAGCCCCAATTTTCTCCATGAGTATGGACTGAACTGTACCATGAATACTTTCAGGGATATGCAGTATAAAAATTCGGTTTATATGGGAGGTGCCAGATAGCTAAAAGTCGGTACGTTTATAGGCCTCACACCCCCTTTTCAAATAGCCCCAATTTTCTCCATGAGTATGGACTGAACTGTACCATGAATACTTTCAGGGATATGCAGTATAAAAATTCGGTTTATATGGGAGGTGCCAGATAGCTAAAAGTCGGTACGTTTATAGGCCTCACACCCCCTTTTCAAATAGCCCCAATTTTCTCCATGAGTATGGACTGAACTGTACCATGAATACTTTCAGGGATATGCAGTATAAAAATTCGGTTTATATGGGAGGTGCCAGATAGCTAAAAGTCGGTACGTTTATAGGCCTCACACCCCCTTTTCAAATAGCCCCAATTTTCTCCATGAGTATGGACTGAACTGTACCATGAATACTTTCAGGGATATGCAGTATAAAAATTCGGTTTATATGGGAGGTGCCAGATAGCTAAAAGTCGGTACGTTTATAGGCCTCACACCCCCTTTTCAAATAGCCCCAATTTTCTCCATGAGTATGGACTGAACTGTACCATGAATACTTTCAGGGATATGCAGTATAAAAATTCGGTTTATATGGGAGGTGCCAGATAGCTAAAAGTCGGTACGTTTATAGGCCTCACACCCCCTTTTCAAATAGCCCCAATTTTCTCCATGAGTATGGACTGAACTGTACCATGAATACTTTCAGGGATATGCAGTATAAAAATTCGGTTTATATGGGAGGTGCCAGATAGCTAAAAGTCGGTACGTTTATAGGCCTCACACCCCCTTTTCAAATAGCCCCAATTTTCTCCATGAGTATGGACTGAACTGTACCATGAATACTTTCAGGGATATGCAGTATAAAAATTCGGTTTATATGGGAGGTGCCAGATAGCTAAAAGTCGGTACGTTTATAGGCCTCACACCCCCTTTTCAAATAGCCCCAATTTTCTCCATGAGTATGGACTGAACTGTACCATGAATACTTTCAGGGATATGCAGTATAAAAATTCGGTTTATATGGGAGGTGCCAGATAGCTAAAAGTCGGTACGTTTATAGGCCTCACACCCCCTTTTCAAATAGCCCCAATTTTCTCCATGAGTATGGACTGAACTGTACCATGAATACTTTCAGGGATATGCAGTATAAAAATTCGGTTTATATGGGAGGTGCCAGATAGCTAAAAGTCGGTACGTTTATAGGCCTCACACCCCCTTTTCAAATAGCCCCAATTTTCTCCATGAGTATGGACTGAACTGTACCATGAATACTTTCAGGGATATGCAGTATAAAAATTCGGTTTATATGGGAGGTGCCAGATAGCTAAAAGTCGGTACGTTTATAGGCCTCACACCCCCTTTTCAAATAGCCCCAATTTTCTCCATGAGTATGGACTGAACTGTACCATGAATACTTTCAGGGATATGCAGTATAAAAATTCGGTTTATATGGGAGGTGCCAGATAGCTAAAAGTCGGTACGTTTATAGGCCTCACACCCCCTTTTCAAATAGCCCCAATTTTCTCCATGAGTATGGACTGAACTGTACCATGAATACTTTCAGGGATATGCAGTATAAAAATTCGGTTTATATGGGAGGTGCCAGATAGCTAAAAGTCGGTACGTTTATAGGCCTCACACCCCCTTTTCAAATAGCCCCAATTTTCTCCATGAGTATGGACTGAACTGTACCATGAATACTTTCAGGGATATGCAGTATAAAAATTCGGTTTATATGGGAGGTGCCAGATAGCTAAAAGTCGGTACGTTTATAGGCCTCACACCCCCTTTTCAAATAGCCCCAATTTTCTCCATGAGTATGGACTGAACTGTACCATGAATACTTTCAGGGATATGCAGTATAAAAATTCGGTTTATATGGGAGGTGCCAGATAGCTAAAAGTCGGTACGTTTATAGGCCTCACACCCCCTTTTCAAATAGCCCCAATTTTCTCCATGAGTATGGACTGAACTGTACCATGAATACTTTCAGGGATATGCAGTATAAAAATTCGGTTTATATGGGAGGTGCCAGATAGCTAAAAGTCGGTACGTTTATAGGCCTCACACCCCCTTTTCAAATAGCCCCAATTTTCTCCATGAGTATGGACTGAACTGTACCATGAATACTTTCAGGGATATGCAGTATAAAAATTCGGTTTATATGGGAGGTGCCAGATAGCTAAAAGTCGGTACGTTTATAGGCCTCACACCCCCTTTTCAAATAGCCCCAATTTTCTCCATGAGTATGGACTGAACTGTACCATGAATACTTTCAGGGATATGCAGTATAAAAATTCGGTTTATATGGGAGGTGCCAGATAGCTAAAAGTCGGTACGTTTATAGGCCTCACACCCCCTTTTCAAATAGCCCCAATTTTCTCCATGAGTATGGACTGAACTGTACCATGAATACTTTCAGGGATATGCAGTATAAAAATTCGGTTTATATGGGAGGTGCCAGATAGCTAAAAGTCGGTACGTTTATAGGCCTCACACCCCCTTTTCAAATAGCCCCAATTTTCTCCATGAGTATGGACTGAACTGTACCATGAATACTTTCAGGGATATGCAGTATAAAAATTCGGTTTATATGGGAGGTGCCAGATAGCTAAAAGTCGGTACGTTTATAGGCCTCACACCCCCTTTTCAAATAGCCCCAATTTTCTCCATGAGTATGGACTGAACTGTACCATGAATACTTTCAGGGATATGCAGTATAAAAATTCGGTTTATATGGGAGGTGCCAGATAGCTAAAAGTCGGTACGTTTATAGGCCTCACACCCCCTTTTCAAATAGCCCCAATTTTCTCCATGAGTATGGACTGAACTGTACCATGAATACTTTCAGGGATATGCAGTATAAAAATTCGGTTTATATGGGAGGTGCCAGATAGCTAAAAGTCGGTACGTTTATAGGCCTCACACCCCCTTTTCAAATAGCCCCAATTTTCTCCATGAGTATGGACTGAACTGTACCATGAATACTTTCAGGGATATGCAGTATAAAAATTCGGTTTATATGGGAGGTGCCAGATAGCTAAAAGTCGGTACGTTTATAGGCCTCACACCCCCTTTTCAAATAGCCCCAATTTTCTCCATGAGTATGGACTGAACTGTACCATGAATACTTTCAGGGATATGCAGTATAAAAATTCGGTTTATATGGGAGGTGCCAGATAGCTAAAAGTCGGTACGTTTATAGGCCTCACACCCCCTTTTCAAATAGCCCCAATTTTCTCCATGAGTATGGACTGAACTGTACCATGAATACTTTCAGGGATATGCAGTATAAAAATTCGGTTTATATGGGAGGTGCCAGATAGCTAAAAGTCGGTACGTTTATAGGCCTCACACCCCCTTTTCAAATAGCCCCAATTTTCTCCATGAGTATGGACTGAACTGTACCATGAATACTTTCAGGGATATGCAGTATAAAAATTCGGTTTATATGGGAGGTGCCAGATAGCTAAAAGTCGGTACGTTTATAGGCCTCACACCCCCTTTTCAAATAGCCCCAATTTTCTCCATGAGTATGGACTGAACTGTACCATGAATACTTTCAGGGATATGCAGTATAAAAATTCGGTTTATATGGGAGGTGCCAGATAGCTAAAAGTCGGTACGTTTATAGGCCTCACACCCCCTTTTCAAATAGCCCCAATTTTCTCCATGAGTATGGACTGAACTGTACCATGAATACTTTCAGGGATATGCAGTATAAAAATTCGGTTTATATGGGAGGTGCCAGATAGCTAAAAGTCGGTACGTTTATAGGCCTCACACCCCCTTTTCAAATAGCCCCAATTTTCTCCATGAGTATGGACTGAACTGTACCATGAATACTTTCAGGGATATGCAGTATAAAAATTCGGTTTATATGGGAGGTGCCAGATAGCTAAAAGTCGGTACGTTTATAGGCCTCACACCCCCTTTTCAAATAGCCCCAATTTTCTCCATGAGTATGGACTGAACTGTACCATGAATACTTTCAGGGATATGCAGTATAAAAATTCGGTTTATATGGGAGGTGCCAGATAGCTAAAAGTCGGTACGTTTATAGGCCTCACACCCCCTTTTCAAATAGCCCCAATTTTCTCCATGAGTATGGACTGAACTGTACCATGAATACTTTCAGGGATATGCAGTATAAAAATTCGGTTTATATGGGAGGTGCCAGATAGCTAAAAGTCGGTACGTTTATAGGCCTCACACCCCCTTTTCAAATAGCCCCAATTTTCTCCATGAGTATGGACTGAACTGTACCATGAATACTTTCAGGGATATGCAGTATAAAAATTCGGTTTATATGGGAGGTGCCAGATAGCTAAAAGTCGGTACGTTTATAGGCCTCACACCCCCTTTTCAAATAGCCCCAATTTTCTCCATGAGTATGGACTGAACTGTACCATGAATACTTTCAGGGATATGCAGTATAAAAATTCGGTTTATATGGGAGGTGCCAGATAGCTAAAAGTCGGTACGTTTATAGGCCTCACACCCCCTTTTCAAATAGCCCCAATTTTCTCCATGAGTATGGACTGAACTGTACCATGAATACTTTCAGGGATATGCAGTATAAAAATTCGGTTTATATGGGAGGTGCCAGATAGCTAAAAGTCGGTACGTTTATAGGCCTCACACCCCCTTTTCAAATAGCCCCAATTTTCTCCATGAGTATGGACTGAACTGTACCATGAATACTTTCAGGGATATGCAGTATAAAAATTCGGTTTATATGGGAGGTGCCAGATAGCTAAAAGTCGGTACGTTTATAGGCCTCACACCCCCTTTTCAAATAGCCCCAATTTTCTCCATGAGTATGGACTGAACTGTACCATGAATACTTTCAGGGATATGCAGTATAAAAATTCGGTTTATATGGGAGGTGCCAGATAGCTAAAAGTCGGTACGTTTATAGGCCTCACACCCCCTTTTCAAATAGCCCCAATTTTCTCCATGAGTATGGACTGAACTGTACCATGAATACTTTCAGGGATATGCAGTATAAAAATTCGGTTTATATGGGAGGTGCCAGATAGCTAAAAGTCGGTACGTTTATAGGCCTCACACCCCCTTTTCAAATAGCCCCAATTTTCTCCATGAGTATGGACTGAACTGTACCATGAATACTTTCAGGGATATGCAGTATAAAAATTCGGTTTATATGGGAGGTGCCAGATAGCTAAAAGTCGGTACGTTTATAGGCCTCACACCCCCTTTTCAAATAGCCCCAATTTTCTCCATGAGTATGGACTGAACTGTACCATGAATACTTTCAGGGATATGCAGTATAAAAATTCGGTTTATATGGGAGGTGCCAGATAGCTAAAAGTCGGTACGTTTATAGGCCTCACACCCCCTTTTCAAATAGCCCCAATTTTCTCCNGTCTCTCTAAAATAAAGAACAGAAGCTGAAAATAAGTGTTTTATTCACCGGCTCACATGGCGAAGCAATAACTCGATAAAAAATTTATTGAAAAATCGATAAAAATATCGATAACAAAATCGATAAAAATATGAATATCGAAATTGATAACCAAATCGGTAAATCATTGATAAAAAACGATAACAAAATCGATAAAAATATCGTTTATTACATCGGTAAGTTCCGAGATAGAAAATCGATAACCGAATCGATACCAAAATCGATAAAAATTTCGATAGAAAAATCGATAACATTGGTAGCAAAATCGATCATAAAATCGATAAAAATATAGATAACAAACTCGATAACAGTATCGACAAAAATGTCGATAAGTAATCGACAAGAAAATCAATAACAAAAANTTGAAATTGATAACCAAATCGGTAAATCATTGATAAAAAACGATAACAAAATCGATAAAAATATCGATTATTACATCGGTAAGTTCCGAGATAGAAAATCGATAACCGAATCGATACCAAAATCGATAAAAATTTCGACAGAAAAATCGATAACATTGGTAGCAAAATCGATCATAAAATCGATAAAAATATAGATAACAAACTCGATAACAGTATCGACAAAAATGTCGATAAGTAATCGACAAGAAAATCAATAACAAAAATCGATTAGAAAATTTATAAAAATATCGATAACAAAGTCGATAAATAATCGATAACAAGGCCGATAAAAATATCGATTATTATATCGATAAGTCCCGACAATCTCGAATGTCTCTAAAATCCCATATATTTCCCAGATTGAGTCTCTGTGCCTCTATCTGTATCCTTTTCTCTATAATTATCTTTATTTTAATCTTTCTTCCTCTATCTTCACCTTTTCTTTTAACGGTATCCTCATCCTCATCTTTTTCTTCATATTTATCTTTGTTTTTACTTTTTTGTTTATCATTTTCTTCATCTACATATTCCCCTTCACCTTTGCCCTTATATAAGTAAAGTGTTCACTTAGCAAGTTTTTGTTAAATTAATAACATGTATTCAAGAAGCACTTGTTTCCGTCCCAACCATTTCCGTGTGCAATTTCCGTTGAATTTGCCAATTTACTCCCAACCAACCCACCGCCGCTAAAGAAGCTTCACTTCAAAAAGNACGGTATCCTCATCCTCATCTTTTTCTTCATATTTGTCTTTGTTTTTACTTTTTTGTTTATCATTTTCTTCATCTACATATTCCCCTTCACCTTTGCCCTTATATAAGTAAAGTGTTCACTTAGCAAGTTTTTGTTAAATTAATAACATGTATTCAAGAAGCACTTGTTTCCGTCCCAACCATTTCCGTGTGCAATTTCCGTTGAATTTGCCAATTTACTCCCAACCAACCCACCGCCGCTAAAGAAGCTTCACTTCAAAAAGGAAAACGAGTCGCACATATATTTATGCACTAATAAGCTATTTGGGGAAATTAAAATTTACCTGCAAATTAAGGATAGAAAATCTAATTAAAATAATATTATAAATTATATTTTACGTTTTGCTGCTTCATATAGTAAATAAATGATACCCATGTGCATGCAGTGAAAACGAATTAAAATTGTTTCACCTCACAGCTATTTACGCAAAGAAAAGTGGAAGTTTTTACAATCTTACTCACTTCCATTTTATACGACAGCTAATGTACCAGCAGTGATACGAGTAGCAAGCAGCTATGATTGCTGAGAGGTATTGACAGCTTGTTGCGTGAAGCTTTTCCTAGTATACAAACGCTGTTTGTTATCACGCAAATAACTGCGTTCAATATACTGAATAAACAGCCTTGCGGCAGAATACTTACGTTTATGCGGTTTAAACTACTCAGGTCACTCATACGACATGTACGACAAGAAATTAAGAAGCCGATATCGCCGAGGCGGCGGTAAGCTTTTTCACGGATGAGATATTTATTTCAAATGGGCGTAGGCTTTACATTATATACAAAAAAAAATATAAAAATAGTTTCTGGATGAATGCTATTATTTCCTTCACTTTCTGTTAGGAAATAGCTAAGTTGCATCAAAAGGAAACTAGTAAGTATAGTTAGTAGGCGCACCTAATTTTAATCGGAATATTTAACCAGAATCAGTTACTACTACTTACTCTTAATACTAATTTTGTTATACGCGCATATAAATAAATTAGCCCTAAAACAGTTTATAATTTCCAAAATCACTTAGCCATTTAACTGGCCATTGCAAATGATTTAAAATTGTAACTACTTCTTTGCACAAACACTTTCCGCGTGAACGTGATTTTGAAACAGAAACGTAAAGCTTTCAGATGTCATTTACTGGCTTTTTGTGATAGAAAAATGCGCTTTAATACAAAATTACAAAAATTATTTGTAAATATATGTACTTAACTGCTAAATGTGTGAATAAAGAAATGGAATGCATAAATTCACCAATGGGGTATGACACGAACGGGCTGAATCAAGTGGAAAGTCAAAACATTTATAAAAGTTTCAATGAAATAAAAATATCTGTGTAGAAAATTTCACCTAAATAGCAGCACGTTTGCTATTTTCAGGAACAACTCATTTGGGAATATTACATTGTGCGTTGTAACCAATGTTGCCAGATTCATAGTTCTAACTTTAAATTACAGTCCTTTAGTCAAGCTTGCAGTACCTCCTACCAAAAATTACAGTTCTTTCGAAATTTACGTTTTGAGCGAATGTTTAAATAAACATTTCTCTTTCGGTTTTTTTTTGCAAGTCAATTTTTAAGGTAAAAAGGGTTGATGTTGATGTAATTCTCGCAGGAGATTTTAATGTCAACTTTTCGCTGGTCGAATCTGGTGATTTGACAACAATTTTCGAAGAAAAATTTTTCATTGGAAATGGTTTATGGTTGAAATGATCGAACAACAACAAGGAGGAAATATTAATAATATTGAAATAAAACATTTCATATCTTACTTTAGTTACCACAACTCACTAGTTAATATTGTAGAGATATGTATATATTCTCAGCCACAAATTAAAATTAATCTTATTTAGCAGTTGGTTATAAAAATGAAAAGTTAAAGCTCATTAAAAAAATAAAATAAATATGTATGTTGTATATTAGAAGATATGTACATGTGTATGTATGTATATATATCGCACATCTCTTTCTTTCTGGAATTTCTTCTATTAAGTTTAACTTCTTCCGCGCGTACGGACTATACGGACTGAGGTTTTATGTTGATAAAAGAATTTGTAAGATGGCTTTTCTTGATTCAATCACTTAAAAAATTTTGAAAATTTTTTATTTCACATCCAAGTACATAAGAACATATGTTTTAATAGAAAACAGCTAAATTTTTGCTGTTATTTTAAAATATCAATAATGTTGCCGCCACGGAGTTATCGCGTAAATGAAAATGTAGCGATCAAATTATCAAATTGCTGGCAATATTTATCAAGATAAAAGCTTTGATAATTATTGCTTACCAAGAGCAATATGCGGTCTCCATTGGCAAGATATTGCCTGATAAAACTATCAAGATAAAAACTTTTGCCTGTGGAGGCAGCAAGAAAGGGGAAAGTTTTCATAAATATCTAAATTTTAAGCAATTACGCAGGAACACGAAAAAAATCGGAAAATGTGTATGTTTTGGGGTCGCTGAATACGAGTCTGAAATCCAGATAAAAGTAGATCCGTCAATATTTATAACAAAATTCTGTCACATATAGTTCGACATGTTTTTTGAGGTTAGAAAAAAATTACCGAGCTTGAAAACTGAGTTTTCATTGTTTTACTTATGTTTCAAGGTTCAAAGAATAAAGTGAAATCGGCAAGATATGTGTGCAAAAACTTTTATTTTTTATTTTTCTTAAATGTTGAAAGTCAAAACTTCCTGAGATACTCCCATATGTATTATTAAACGCATGCAAATCTCATTTTTACAGTAACTTAATTTTTATTTCAGATATGTGGTTTTAACCAGTAAGCATCATGACGGTTACACGCTGTGGCCGTCTTCAGCTTCCTTCAGTTGGAATTCTATGGATATCGGTCCAAAACGAGATATTATTCGTGAGTATAGCTACAAAATAAGAGTGTCTCTAAAACTGTTATGCAAAAATAACCATAATTTTTAGATTGATATATTAATTTACATAATGAATAACCAAAACAAATTTTCTGAATTTTTTTTTTCAAAAGTAATTTTTTGGAATCATGCCATAGACCAGTGCTGTCCAACCGGTAGTTCGCGGGCGGCTACTAGCTCGCAACCTGTATTTTAGGCGCCCCAAACAATAAGATGGGCAGAAGAATACTCTATATCGCACTACGCCATTTAGGTAACAGGTCTAAATAACAAAAGATATTTCAACACATACCAACTCAACACATTAACTCAACATATGACTTTTCTACATAAATTATCTCAACACATGATTTTTCAACACAAACAATTTCGCTTCACTTTATATTTATTATATTAAACACAAAATTATTGTTGCACAACCGTTTATTCTTACAATTCCAAGTAACAAGGCGTATTTAATAAGGTGGTGTTAGCCGTATAGTATATCGCAAGTAAAGATTCAAAATTGCAATGGTGGTATGAAAATATAATAGGATACGAATAGATTTAAGGTGTTACGTTGCTGGTGGAATTCCATGATGAGGTATGTACTCCCGCGTAGATAAATATATAAACTTCCAAATGTTGGTTGAGTCAACGAACGGCTCCGCGATGTCCTCTGGTCAGATGTTGAGGTAAAAAGAAGAAAAATGGCAAGGCGGAGAGTGCCTTTATAGGTTACACTGGAAGCAACTGCAGCCTGTCTATAGCTAACACTGGAATATTCAAGCAGGGGTGCTTTAATTCGGTGCAAGCGCAGGGATGCATTTGGGATTAAAGGATGCGCAGGGATGCATTCTTCAAGTGGGCGCAAGTCACTTGAACAAATTTCAACTGCATTCCACCGGGATATAAAAATTGCAAACCAAAGGTTGGTCTCTACGGGAAGGCTTTAGTGTTATTATTGAAGAGAATATTAACCATTTATCATAAATGGAGAATTGTTGAATATAAATGGAGAATAATAAAAAAAATTAAATTCACATTTGAAAAGAAATGAAGGGTTAGTATCATCGTACAGTTCCATGATTTAATTATTAAAGGTTTGGTAAGTAGCTTTTTTCATGATAAAAACATTACAAGGTAAAATCATTGAGAGGCAGTCTGACGTTTGCCAACAATATAATTTTAAAATTCGAGCTCAGGCTCACACACACATTCTCATTTTTAATCTCAAACAACAACAATTGTGAACAATTTCATTTTTTTATTTTCAATTTTATATGATTTTAAAATGTTTGCAAACGTCAGAAAAAAATCATGGCCGACGAATTGAGAGAATGGTTTTACCTTCTAATGTTTTTATCATGGCTTTTTGCTAAAATTTGGCACTCCCACCCACAGGGATGGTTTATGGAAGCAGGAGAAAAAGGGGAAGAATTCAATCACACTTCCTAAAATGGGAGCTAAATTCCATAAAAAGGTGTGGATAATAGTGAATGGTGGTATTTTAAAACAAAAACGAATTTGATTTAATTTTTTAATTTAAACAAGTTTATTTACATCGAATATAACCCCCGATTGTTATTAAAAATAAATATTTCTATGTATATACCAAACTTGCGTACGTCAGATGCCGCATAACTCGAGAATGAATGGTCCACTTTCAGCTTTTTTTGTTGTATTTGTTTGCCAGATGATGGATATGAAGAAGCTATGTGGAAAATATGCAAAATTTATTAAAAAAACGGCAAATAAAAAAATGTGGGGCTTACGTTTCTTTCGCGGTTATGGCTCGATTGTTTCGAATATGGTAATTCGAAATTTTTGATGTCGCACTTTTAATGTTCTGGGGAGAATATTCAATACTGGGTTACACAGCCGCAACGAACTCAGGAAGAATAAAAAGANATTTTTGATGTCGCATTTTTAATGTTCTGGGGAGAATATTCAATACTGGGTTACACAGCCGCAACGAACTCAGGAAGAATAAAAAGAACACGCAGCTACTGAACGACTGAGATAGGGAACGTGATCTACATCGTCAAATGAGAAGTGGCGTAATGGGGCTTTCGCACGAGGCGATTTTTCAGGCAACTTTTGCGTTCAAANCTACATCGTCAAATGAGAAGTGGCGTAATGGGGCTTTCGCACGAGGCGATTTTTCAGGCAATTTTTGCGTTCAACTCACGCCGGGTTGCACGAAAAAAATTGAATGACTAAAAATATCAAAATATAAAAAAATTTCAAAATATTCGCCATAAAAAGGCGTCTGCATTGTTTAACTTTGCATTCTACTTTTGGTTGAACAACAAAGTTGGTCGCCAGCCAACATTCGCCTCGTGCGTACACCTTTTAAGTGTGCAATTACATCGCGCCATTGACTAAACCGAGCTGTCGTGTGACGATTGGGCCTATGGATGCGGTTTGGCAATGTTATATTGCGTCAAAGTCTCATTCGGAGACACCAGGATTGTGTTGTGGAGGACAATACCTAAATACCTTCGTTGGCTCATTTACCAAAACCATTGCACGCTTTACTTTACAGCGACTTGGTAGAATCAAGAGGTCTCCACAAGAATCGACAAATACATTTCGGCATTTAAGGGAATTTCGTCTCTTTAGCCTGCATTGAATTTCTGTAGTCCAACGATTCTCACCCATTTTGTCTTGTTGGCGCCAGCGAATGAAGAACAAAAATTTCTTCAAATTTAAAAAGTAAAAATTTCACTACCAACAATTTAAAAATACTCTTAAAACTTGCAAAGAAATTTGGAAAAGAAATATCACTCTTTTTGTTTTTAGGAGTAGGGTGGGAGTGTCATTGATAAAATTAGAGCGAGAGAAAGTTTTTCTTACAAAACCTTTCATTATTGAATCATGGTACAGTTCCATAAGTAAAGTAACTATTCTTCTTACCGTTTTTTCTGGCAGGCTGTAGGTGTGTTTCAAGCAGGCTGTAGGTGTGTTTTTAGTTGGTGTATTGGTATTTTTGGTTCAGTGTGTTAGTGCATTTTGAATAAATTGTAATAGAAATAAAAGAAATTGTAGTAGAAATGAAAGAAATTGTAGTAGAAATGAAAGAAATTGTAATAGATAAGAGCACATGCCAAAAACAGGAGGTCCAGCTGTAGGCACTTTTTGGCAATCAGCTGATAGTGTTTTTACTTATGAAACTGTACGGTGGTTCGTATCTTTGAGCAATATAAACTGCCTTTTTTATTAATAGTAAAAAAGTCATAACTAAATCCATGCACTAACATTTTTTTTTATCGGGCATATTTGCAAGCATATTTTTATTCTTGCTTATTGTTTTCGGCCTTGGTTATAATGTACCACACAATTTTTAAGAATGACATTTTACTAGGGGTCATCAAACATGAAAAAATTATCATATTAAAATTCACGTATTCATCCAGATTCAATGAGTAAATACATACGTACAGGCCCGTCGAGAGGGAGGGGGAAAAGGGGTGAATCCCCCCGGGCCCGGGCTTCTTAAAGGGGCCCGAAATATCAGAACCACAACTTGTTATTATTTTTTTACAATGTAATTGCTCCTTCGTTATTAGGGTTGCCAGATTTTTCATGCTAAAAAATAAGTACTTTTCAGTACATTTTTATTCAAAGCGAAATTATGAATGTAAGTAACAGATAATACTTTAAAACGCCAGTGTACTTATTTTTAACAATAGTTTGGTATAAAATTAAAATATATTTCATAATAAATAAAAATGTTATTAATTTTAACATGAGTGTACACATCATTGTACACAGGAGCCAATGAGTTATTTTATATTTATGACATTTTTGAATTGAGATAATTTCCATCTTCAGTGTTTAAATAGTAAAAGAATTATATACATTTAATTTTAAAAATACTTTTAATTTGAAGTTCACTTTTAAAAATTTTAACCAGAAGCCGGTTTCTCTCTTTGCGCAAGGAAACAAACCTTATACTTAAGATCCTCTCAGTTGCTTCATTTTACATATTTTTTCAAACTGTGGAAAAGTATTACTTTTTAAGAAACTTCCTCTATAGATCCTCATGGAAAGACCAAAAGCCTGATTATGGCAACTTAACTTAA
>NW_016160710.1:27896-36066 GCF_001687245.7 Rhagoletis zephyria | reverse complement strand
GCTTTACTTTACAGCGACTTGGTAGAATCAAGAGGTCTCCACAAGAATCGACAAATACATTTCGGCATTTAAGGGAATTTCGTCTCTTTAGCCTGCATTGAATTTCTGTAGTCCAACGATTCTCACCCATTTTGTCTTGTTGGCGCCAGCGAATGAAGAACAAAAATTTCTTCAAATTTAAAAAGTAAAAATTTCACTACCAACAATTTAAAAATACTCTTAAAACTTGCAAAGAAATTTGGAAAAGAAATATCACTCTTTTTGTTTTTAGGAGTAGGGTGGGAGTGTCATTGATAAAATTAGAGCGAGAGAAAGTTTTTCTTACAAAACCTTTCATTATTGAATCATGGTACAGTTCCATAAGTAAAGTAACTATTCTTCTTACCGTTTTTTCTGGCAGGCTGTAGGTGTGTTTCAAGCAGGCTGTAGGTGTGTTTTTAGTTGGTGTATTGGTATTTTTAGGTTCAGTGTGTTAGTGCATTTTGAATAAATTGTAATAGAAATAAAAGAAATTGTAGTAGAAATGAAAGAAATTGTAGTAGAAATGAAAGAAATTGTAATAGATAAGAGCACATGCCAAAAACAGGAGGTCCAGCTGTAGGCACTTTTTGGCAATCAGCTGATAGTGTTTTTACTTATGAAACTGTACGGTGGTTCGTATCTTTGAGCAATATAAACTGCCTTTTTTATTAATAGTAAAAAAGTCATAACTAAATCCATGCACTAACATTTTTTTTTATCGGGCATATTTGCAAGCATATTTTTATTCTTGCTTATTGTTTTCGGCCTTGGTTATAATGTACCACACAATTTTTAAGAATGACATTTTACTAGGGGTCATCAAACATGAAAAAATTATCATATTAAAATTCACGTATTCATCCAGATTCAATGAGTAAATACATACGTACAGGCCCGTCGAGAGGGAGGGGGAAAAGGGGTGAATCCCCCCGGGCCCGGGCTTCTTAAAGGGGCCCGAAATATCAGAACCACAACTTGTTATTATTTTTTTACAATGTAATTGCTCCTTCGTTATTAGGGTTGCCAGATTTTTCATGCTAAAAAATAAGTACTTTTCAGTACATTTTTATTCAAAGCGAAATTATGAATGTAAGTAACAGATAATACTTTAAAACGCCAGTGTACTTATTTTTAACAATAGTTTGGTATAAAATTAAAATATATTTCATAATAAATAAAAATGTTATTAATTTTAACATGAGTGTACACATCATTGTACACAGGAGCCAATGAGTTATTTTATATTTATGACATTTTTGAATTGAGATAATTTCCATCTTCAGTGTTTAAATAGTAAAAGAATTATATACATTTAATTTTAAAAATACTTTTAATTTGAAGTTCACTTTTAAAAATTTTAACCAGAAGCCGGTTTCTCTCTTTGCGCAAGGAAACAAACCTTATACTTAAGATCCTCTCAGTTGCTTCATTTTACATATTTTTTCAAACTGTGGAAAAGTATTACTTTTTAAGAAACTTCCTCTATAGATCCTCATGGAAAGACCAAAAGCCTGATTATGGCAACTTAACTTAACGGAACGTAGAACTAAGAGAATCAAAATGAAACAGATTTCGACGTGGCATTAAGTTACGTTAAGTTTCGGCTGTTCAATTATAAGCAACACAATTTTGNACACTCGACAAAAAAATTTCAGCCTTATTTTTAAATAATTTAAGCTCATCATATTATCGCAACTGGTACGTAACGACCCAGCGATATGCACATAAAACTATTGATATTCTTGTTGTATTAATTTCTTGGGCATATCAAACATTATTTGAAATATTTCAACTATAATTAAATTATTTGCTTCCTACTTTTTACAGTGCAGTTTAAGCAGGTTTCAACGTTGTGTAAAAACCTTAAGAAAATCATAAAGTATTTTGTTTGAATTGCAAATTCAGTACAAATCAGTACAAATTTTGAAAAATCAGGACATTAGCGTACTGATTGATGAAATTAATAAAATCAGTGCAAGAGTTGAAAAATCAGTACTGTACTGATAAAATCAGTACCTCTGGCAACCGTATACGTTATAGGCCTTCATTGAAAACATATACGAATCGTGCTAATTCTTTTCGACTCTATAAATTAAAGAAAATGATCATATGGCCCAAAACGCGGATGGTTACCGCTGCTTTTCAAAACCCGCTGAAACTCGCTAGAATACAACTTTCGGATAGTTTTTCTTCTTTTAAAAGCTGCTTTATATTATCGAAAAAGTCTGCTCTCCTTACATGATGTTTTCAAAAGTTGGTACACAGTTTCTTAGCTTAAGGATGGAACCCAAGAGCTACGTATAGTCTGTTTTGTGCAATAAGTAGCATGAATTAAGCAGACTTGCGATTTGACATGTAATCCAATGAAATTAAGAACATAATAATTATGAATACAGACTTCTGTTGCTGTGCAGCTGTAAGTCGGTTCAGAAGTAATTTTCTGCTTACAACTCGAACTGGAGCTTACAACTGTGCCAAGATATTAAGGTTTTCCGGGGTTAAGTACACGAAAAAAAGCTTTAATGGCCACTTTTGTTTACTCTAAGACATTTAGTACTATTCTTACCATTCAAAATGCGTCTTAGAGGGTTGCTTTACGAGTTTTCCTTCAGAATCTATGGCCATTGGAAGAACGCATATGCTTGGTTTGGCGATGTATGATTCGAGGACAAGAAGGTTAAAGTGGACGTAACTCTTGAGAAAAAATCTTATAGCACCATTCGAGAGTGCAAATTGAAGGATAATAATATTTAGTACTAGAAAAATACTTCAGATAATTCCAATAGATTTTGATTATCTAATCAGAAAATCTTCTTCTTTTAGCTTTTTGTTTCACTTCTTTTGGTATCGTTCCTTTTTAAATAATATAATTCCCGCGTTTTTTTTATTTTTCTACGTAATTTTTATTTTCCGAGCCTATTTGAGTAANCTCGTTCCTTTTTATTTTTTTTATTTTTCTACGTAATTTTTATTTTCCGAGCCTATTTGAGTAATACAGTGGCCCGGCTGGTTTGGCCATGTCGTTCGATTGGGCACCGAACCTCCAGCTCTGAAAGTATTAAAGTCGGAACCCGCTGGTGGTAGCAGAGGAAGAGGTAGGCCCCCACTGCGATAGAAAGACCAGGTGGAGAAGGACTTGGTTTCACTTGGCGCCAGTTTGCACAGAAGAGAAACGACTGGCGCGCTTTGTTAAACTCGGATGAAATCGCTTAGGGGCTTACAGCGCCAAATAAGAAGAAAAAGAAAAGGATTTGAGTTAAAAAGAACATAAATTCTAACTATGAGTCAATAGCACGTTCAATAGCTTACAAAGTTGCTTTCAAAATGAAACTTATCTCTAACTAAATAAAAAATAATTTTACCTGAAAATTTAATTATTAAAAAAGACTCCTATACGGTTGACAAACGGGCTCGCTTATTTGCATAAACAGCCTTTATTTGCTTTAACTCATGCATGTTCCTCTTTAAATAGGGCTGCAAGACGTTCCGGTTTTCCCGGACATTTCCCGGTTTTAGACTATTTGTCCCGGTGTCCCGGTCCAACCTTAAAATGTCCCGGGTTTCGTTTAAGTGTCCCGGTTTTCGTTTTGATTGTACAAAATAAATCACTACACTAAGAGAAAAAACGCGTTGTAATACTCGGAAAATTTAATGAATTCACTGAGGGAAATAACGCACAGTAAAAATGAATATTTTTTATTTGTTTATCGTTTTAAAATGTTCGTATTTTAAAATAATATTTTCATACCACGCACGCGTGGTGTTGATTCAAACTCAACATTTGAATGCACATTTACATACATGTCTGTGCGTGAAGATGCCTGCCACAATTCTCCAGAGGGTACAGGGTCAAATCCCATTACAGGCAGCATGGAATTTAAATATTTTTTTAACTTAATTATGAAAAAGCAATCGGTAAGTGCAAAGCGCTTCATTTTAATATGGGCGTATTTGAATTGAATATTTCAATACCAAATTTGTTATACTTAAATGAATAACGAGTTGGGTTGGTGCTCTTTCATATGCGCATTTTTTTTAATTTAGCACGCTTTCTTAATTGTAAATAGCGTCCGGACTTTGCTCCGATCGGGTAGATTTACTCCGATTTCTTTTTTAAATTTAAAATCTACTCCCTACTCCACTTGGCCCGAAATATGCTCAGGTTTTTTTTACTTTTTTGCATTCACATTAGGAATATATTACAAAATAATTAACTTTAAAATTTTTTGTCCAATCACTTTTGTGGCACCAAGATATTGTATAGAAAGGTGTGACAGAAGTTATCTCTTTTACTCTTTAACCCTTTTTTTGCGGAATCACTTTTTTATTTTTCAAAGCAAGGGATTGATTAAGGACTAGAAAAATGGTTTGTGTATGTGTGTATGGTTAGCAATTTGGCAGAGTATAAGCTAACATTAGCTATTTTACCACACAGTAGTGCTGCTGCCGAAAGAAAATTTTCGGAGATGAATCTCATTAAAAATAAATACAGGAACAGGCTTAATGTCGAATTAGTTGAAAGCTTAATGTTCGCAAGAACTCTTATTAACAAAAAGTCGGAAATTTATACGCCGTCCGATAATTTACGTTTTTTTTTTTTAACATTATAAATCAGTTTATGGAAAAACTACTAGCGAAGTACGGGAAAAATGGAAGAGTAAAAACGGTAATCTCTTTGTCAGAAATAGCAAAACTTAACCCAAATAATTTCTACTGACGTTTGCTTATAATTTGCTGTATTTGCGTATAATTTAGCAGATCGCCAAATGACAAAAAACTGCCATGTAAACAGAAAATGGCGTCCACGGTGTTTTTGACAGTTTTACTAGAAAGCGTTCCCGTACTTTTTCGCTTCTCTCTCTTTCTCTAAGAGCTATTTTCCTTTTTGACGGTTTAACAGGTTTTATTCAGAACAGTTTAAGAACGAAACTAATTTTTTCTTGTACTATTTAGAATGTTGATCTGCTCCGAAAATTTCATTTTTACTCCAATTTTTCGAGTCATTAACTCCCGAGTCGAGTTTCAGTAGTCCGAACGCTGATTCTAAACTTCTTTCTCTCAGTGCACCGATTTCATTTTTGAAATATGTAGTTACATCTCCAGATAGTTAAACTGTGCACAAGCAATAGTTGATGAATAATATATGTATGTACCTAAATACGTTTAAAATGTCGTGCACAGAGTTTTCCAATTATACTAAGAAAAATACAGAAGTTTTGAAGCAATTTCACAGCAACGAAAAATATGATTCGATATTTTAATGTTATCTTCTACTTTTTTTGTAATACTTTTCTTTTATGAAACCTAGAGTACTTAACAGTGCCGTCATGGGCGTAGCCAGGTAGGGGCAGGGGGTGCTCGAGCCCATCCCCCCCTCCCCTCCCAACTTTCAAATTTTCCTTATATATATATAAAATAGTACCCTGAAATGCCAGCTTAATAAGGTCGAGCGCCGAGGTTTTCCCGAGTTCAGCACAAAGTTTAGAAATTTTATATTTATGTATTTTGATGTGTTTAGTATAAACTGTATTTTTATAAAGGATAAAAAAGGTGCGTGCATTTTGAAAAATTCTCTGTGCTTTAGTTGTGATAAGTTGTTTTGTTTTGTTGGCTTACGTTGTAATGATCTCATGATCTCATGATTTTATGTTTTTGTTCTTGTCTGTCAAAATAAAATTTTACTACATCCTTTCGCGCGTAATTTTTTCGAAGCGAAAGGGAATGGAGCGAGAGTCCCTTCCCCCCCTTTCCCCCCTAAAGTGTCCCGGTTTCGCAACGGAGATATCTGGCAGCCCTATCTTTAAAATGTGCGCAAGCAGCCGAACAAATGCACGAAATGTTTGGAAATTAACTCGGATCAGGGGAATTTTCGATGAAAACACTGGTAAAAACGGCCAGCTGTTGTCTTTTGTACAAGTAAGCAAAAAATGCGCGCGAGTTCCGCGTCCGCGGTAGCCGAGTGGTAAGAGTTACGGGCTACAAACCTGTAGCTGCCAGGTTCGATCCTCGGTTGCAGCGATTGCGAAAAAAGTGTTATTTTTGTTATATTTATTTTATGTTATTTATATATTAATAATGGATTGGCGCTTACACATATGTTAGTGCTTGGCCGAGCTTCTCCTCCAAATTGTGCGCCTTGATGTTGTCACACAAAGGGGAGGGACCTACAGTTTTACGCCGACTCTGAACGGCGAATGTATTTTTATGAGAAGCTGTTTTTCATGGCAGAAATACACTCGGAGGTTTGCCATTGACTGCCGAGGGGCGATTGCTGTTAAGAAAAAACCTTTTTTCTATATTTTTGCGATGTTGCTTTGACCAGGGATTGAGCCCTGGCCCTGCGGAGTGTAAGCGCGCACTGCTTACCGCTACACCACAGCGGCTTACTTACTTTCATTATATCACATTTTTTATTTTATATCACATTTTTTATGTGACAATTAGCTATTTTAAATGTTTAAAGTTGAATTTTATTAAAAATTCAACAACTAACTGAAAGCAATGTTAAAAAAATATAGAACTTATAAAAAAATTAATAAAAACGACTGCCGACTTTATTTTCACTTAGAAAGTTAAACGCTGATTATTTTATCGAATACTGTTTTTATAAACTTCAAAGTAATACAGGGCAAGCGAAGAAAAGCAAGAACAATGCAAAAAATGGTGGTCCTTAAATATAAACCCTTAATTTCATGTTGTGCTTCTTTATTTTCATTAATTTAAAGGTTTATCAGGATTAATGAAGGATGAATTTTTATCATTGAGAGAAGAAGATTCGTGTATATTTACGTTGTCCGATACCTGAGAATATGCATGCCCCAGATATAATCAAAAATCTGCGAAACCTGAGAAATATTTTTTTCCTTGGTTTCTATTTACATTAATACAATGTGACTTTTTAGTACAGGGCCCGAGTTTTCTCTCGACGGCCCTGCATACAGGGCCACAACATATATCGTGTATATAAATTTAAAAATCACCGCAATTTAAAATGTTTAGAGTTTTGATAGTTTTACATTTTTTGAAGTTTCCCATTTTAAATAATTTGAATGGAATTCCAAAACTTTCAAAAGTTTGTGAATTTGAGAAATTTTAGTAAATAATAAATCAATATAATGATATAATAATTTTTCAAAAATTTTGAAAATTTAGGAATTCTAACAAATTTTTTCTAAGTAAAAGTGTCGAATATACAAAATTGATCAAACGAAATTAAAAGTTTTCGAATGTTGAAAATATTTTCATATTTCGTCGTTTTTGAAAGTGTAAAAAATTTTCGTAAGTCTTGAAGATTCAAAAAATTTTTGGACGTTGATGTTTTCAAAATTTTCAAAAAATTTAAAATTATCAAACTTTGTCATATCAATACAAAATTTTGGAAAAGTTCTGAAAAGTGGAAAAATTTTGGAATTTTTCAAAAATGTTAATATCTGTTAGAATTCTAAGAATTTTCGATTTTTTACACACAAGTACCATGAACATAAGAATTTTTCGACAATTTGTGATGTTTGACATTTTTACATTTCAGGATGGATTTTAGGATAAATAAAATTCTCAAAATATTTGGAATTTTGGAAATTATCCTAAAAATAATATCTCTGAAGAAATTTAATAATATTAGTTTTCGTTGTTTTCTGAACCTGTGAAAATATTCAAACTTGCTGTGACTTTCAACTGTGTAAAATAATACAGATTCGAAAATATAACAAAAAAGTAAAACTTTAAAATTAAGTACATAATTCAAAATTTTGAAAATTCAGTGAATTCGAAAAACTGATAGGCCTACTTAAATAACACAATACTTCGAGCTTAGCGCACAGCTGAAATTTCAAACTCAAGTGAAATTTGACACACTTTTTCCATTAATTAAAATTTTCAAAAGCATCCATTTATTAGGTTTGTTCCCCAAGCTTCTCGAAGTCAGTTCGAGTTACATACACGCGCTCCCAAGTAAGTTTTCGAGTTTCTTTGATATACGCTCACAGTTTGAAGTTTGCTCGAGTTTTTCTACAAGTAGCTTGTGGGACAAACCTATAATATAATCTTGTAATGATATTTCACGATATTCAATTGAATATTATGAAAATACATGTTACACAGTTTCCCCAATTTCCCCTACCTGGGTCCGCCACTTCCTGCATACGTACTT
>NW_016160710.1:24051-27796 GCF_001687245.7 Rhagoletis zephyria | reverse complement strand
CGCCAAAGTCATCGTAGAAGGCAAATGAGGCCAGAATAAATATTATGTCGGATATTCCGGTAGCTTGAAAGGCCTTAGGTTGCAGACAGAGTGGAAGCGAAACCGAAGATGAATATGAAGATGAAGACGAAGCCGAAAACGAAAAACAGTGCATTAGTAAACATGTGAAAGTGATCACAGTGCAAGCGGAGACGAAGACGAAGATGAAGACCTTAGGCAAGCGGTCAGCTTGAATCTGTGTTGTGATGAGTTGTTTACATTTTATTTAACTGTTTTCAATTGTGAAAAAAATGCGTTTTTCAAGAAATGGCTAAATTTTTGACAAAATGTAGTCAAACGTATTAATTGGCATTCTTATATATTCGAAAAATGTCTGTCCTACACAAATTTATTTCATGAATTGCTGTTTTTTTCTTTATTTTCTTTTAAATTTATCTAAAAAAACGTTTTATTTAGGAACAAATCTTCATATCATTCATCTTCCACTATGTACACTAGCCAGCTTGCCCCCAACGCAAGCGATTCGTCTTCGGCTTCGTCTTCATCTTCATTTGAGACCGCGCTGAACTGAACTGAACTGTTTGAGGTGTCGCAGCCAAAAAACAGTGTTGTTGTGCAAAATAAACCGCTCATTTTTGCCTTTCGATTTATCGCATCAAAGATTGAACTCTAGTATAGTATTTGAAAATTATGTCAAAAAGCAACTAACTTTATTTTGACTATGAATACGCCACAACGATTTTTTTTTAATACCCATGTTTTAGTATTTTGGTTTTGTGTTTCCTATTCCCTTGCAAGTTATCTAATACTTACTTTTAATATTTTCAGGTGAACTTTCTTCCGCGATTCGCAAAGAGACAACACTCAAGTTTGGTTTATACTATTCACTTTTCGAATGGTTCAATCGGCTATATATCAATGATAAATTGCATATATTTTTGGAACAAAATTATGTAAATAGAAAATTGCGCCCAGAGCAAATTGAATTGGTAAATGAGTACCTACCAGAAATCCTATGGTCAGACGGGGATTGGGAAGCACCGTCGAAATATTGGAAGTCGGAAGAATTTATTGCTTGGTAAATTTCATTTGTTCTCTTTACTAAAGTTGTGGATGTATCCATATACACACCCAGCCAGCAGAGAAACGTACTTTTTGCCGAAAGTGCAGTTTTCGTACATTTTTCGTATCCGGTAACGTTCAGAAAACGATTTCCATATATTTTTATATCCGAAAAATGTCATCATCTTATTTCAAAACAATAATTTTAAAATATTTGTTCAAACTGAGCATTTGAAAACATGTATACGTATTCGCCAGTAGCTGAGTGTGCAGAGAAGTGTGCTACTATTTGTTAGCTTTCAGGAGGTCCCAGGTTCGAATTCCGTCAGAAGCAATATATTAAAATTATATTTATTCAAATTGAAATAATTGCTGAATCTTAAAATTGTTTTTTGTTTGGTTTCCTGTAACTATGAAAAAGTCTCTGTGAAGTTCATAATGAAATCGTTTGTTTCCATTTTCGGATACGTTTCCGGATATTTTGCTGGCTGGGTATGTATGTTCATATATGTATGTACATTAGGGTAGTCCAAAATGCATGTGAAAAAGTAAAGTCGGAATTTTTATGCTCCCACACTCTAGGATTGTTCTATACCGAAAAAATATACCCCCATTTTTTATTTTGAAATCAAAAAATATTTAGAGGTCGATCAAAGCGCTCAAAATTTTCCTTGTAGGTACATACATACATATTTCATATAAGAAAAAAACACTTTTCGTAGAAATGGTATAGAATTCTTTAAAATAAATACATTTTGATCGGAAAACTCTGTTTCTCTGCAGGAGATTCCCAATAATAATACCAAATCGTTTATTTAACCATTTTTTCATAGTAACTATATTTTATCGGTCCGCCAAAAGCCCAAAAAAATGGCAATGGGAGGACTCTCTTCAAGAGAACTAGAGTTCAGATCGAAAAATATTGATTTTAAAGAATTCTAATCATTTTTTTATAGTAACTATATTTTATCGGTCCGCCAAAAGCCCAAAAAATGCAATGGAACTAGAGTTTAGATCGAAAAATATTGATTTTAAAGAATTCTATACGAAAAGATGTTTTTTCTCCCTATAAAAGACATGAACAACTTTGAGCGTTTTGAGCGACCTCTAAATATTTTTTGGTTTCAAAATAAAACAAGTAAGAGCAGCGCTGTCTGCGGCAGTGCCAAAGGCTTCATACGTTTCATGAACAACAGAAAATTTGAAAAAATGTTTATATTCACAGCATACATAAGTTGCGTTCCAGATACTTCACGTTTTGCAGGTTTTTACAGGAAGCCGTTCCAGGTGACCACCTTCCATAAGGTTTATTAATGGAGAAAACAGCTGTTCCTGCAAATCCTGTAAAACCTGCAAATCGTGATGCACCTGGAACGCAACTATAAATATGGCTAATTCCGTTGAATTTCATGTAGGGTGAGTGGGTTCAAAATTCGAAATCAGGTTTAATACGATTTTTCATGTTTTTTTAGGGCAAGTAAAGATACACGCTACCATGATAAAAACATTACAAGGTAAAACCGTTGAGAGGCAGACTGGCGTTTTCCAGCAATATAATTTAATGGCCTTATTCATAAAAAAATAAAGTAGCTTTAAAAAAGGTTTAAAAACTGAAAAATTTATGAAAACGTCATTTTCTAAATTTCTTTAAACCTACTTTATTTTTTATGAATAAGGCCATGATTTAATAATACAAGGTTGTGTAATTTGTGACAGCTAAAATTTGACACTCCTTTATCTAGATTTGTATTTTGGAAGTAAGAGAAATGGGAAGAATTTGATCGCATTTTGCGAAAACGGTAGTAGAAAGGTACTAAAAAAGTGCGCAAAGTATACAATTAGAAGTAAAATATGTATAATTAATTCTATGTGAATTTGCAATATATTTGGTGTTTTAATGGAAATACTAAACAATACATATAAATATGCATTTTTGATTTAAGTTATTCGTCATTTCCGGGAACAAATCTAGAATACCGACCGTTCAGCTATGCAAAAACGAAAAAAGCAGATCAATAGAACTTTTTATGCAAATTTCAACCATGCCAAAATGATTTGGCGCAATTAAAAAATGAAGAGGTTCTAGAAGGTTAAAGTTCAGTTCTTAGATACTTTAAATATTAATATCTTATGAACTTTGTAATCGATTAAAAAGCTAATGACGTCACCATAAAGCTAATTAATTTGTTCTTCAGCTGATTTACATAATTTATAACTTTTGTATTTTTAAACCAAAACCACTAAAAAGCGAACAAATATTATTTTTTCATGAAATAACCTTAATAACCTGCATAATTAATGGTAACGAATTTTATATTATTTAGAAAGTACAAGTCATTATCTTTAATTCGATATTACATATTTTATCATGATCTACTTTTGGGTGTCAACAATTTAGTGATAATAAAAAATACAAATAAACCTCTTATACCTTCTTTTTTTTACCTAAATTTGGTATCGTTGAAATCAGCGTAAAAAGTTCTATCAATCGGCATTTTTGGTTATTTTATAGCTAAACGGTCGCTATTCTACACTTGTTCTAGAAAATTACGCAAACGAAGGTGACGCCAACGAATATTTAGTATGAAGAATTTGTTTTACTACTAATACCACTAGAAACTATAGAGTAAGCAACATTCTGCACAAGTAAAGGAGCCGATTTTATGTGTGGGAGCGAGAAGAC